>NW_027139674.1:0-117956 GCF_035084215.1 Heptranchias perlo
TAACACTGGGGTACAGTACTGGGGGGTACAGGTCTGTCACTGTATAACACTGGGGTACAGTACTGGTGGGTACAGGTCTGTCACTGTATAACACTGGGGTACAGTACTGGGGGGTACAGGTCTGTCACTGTATAACACTGGGGTACAGTACTGGTGGGTACAGGTCTGTCACTGTATAACACTGGGGTACAGTACTGGGGGTACAGGTCTGTCCCTGTATAACACTGGGGTACAGTACTGGTGGGGACAGGTCTGTCTCTGTATAACACTGGGGTACAGTACTGGTGGGTACAGGTCTGTCCCTGTATAACACTGGGGTACAGTACTGGGGGGTACAGGTCTGTCTCTGTATAACACTGGGGTACAGTACTGGGGGTACAGGTCTGTCTCTGTATAACACTGGGGTACAGTACTGGGGGGTACAGGTCTGTCCCTGTATAACACTGGGGTACAGTACTGGTGGGTACAGGTCTCACTGTATAACACTGGGGTACAGTACTGGGGGGTACAGGTCTGTCACTGTATAACACTGGGGTACAGTACTGGGGGTACAGGTCTGTCCCTGTATAACACTGGGGTACAGTACTGGTGGGGACAGGTCTGTCACTGTATAACACTGGGGTACAGTACTGGGGGGTACAGGTCTGTCACTGTATAACACTGGGGTACAGTACTGGGGGGTACAGGTCTGTCTCTGTATAACACTGGGGTACAGTACTGGGGGGTACAGGTCTGTCACTGTATCACACTGGGGTACAGTACTGGTGGGACAGGTCTGTCCCTGTATAACACTGGGGTACAGTACTGGTGGGTACAGGTCTGTCCCTGTATAACACTGGGGTACAGTACTGGGGGTACAGGTCTGTCACTGTATAACACTGGGGTACAGTACTGGTGGGTACAGGTCTGTCACTGTATAACACTGGGGTACAGTACTGGTGGGGACAGGTCTGTCACTGTACAACACTGGGGTACAGTACTGGTGGGTACAGGTCTGTCTCTGTATAACACTGGGGTACAGTACTGGTGGGTACAGGTCTGTCACTGTATAACACTGGGGTACAGTACTGGGGGGTACAGGTCTGTCACTGTATAACACTGGGGTACAGTACTGGGGGGTACAGGTCTGTCACTGTATAACACTGGGGTACAGTACTGGTGGGTACAGGTCTGTCCCTGTATAACACTGAGGTACAGTACTGGTGGGTACAGGTCTGTCACTGTATAACACTGGGGTACAGTACTGGGGGGTACAGGTCTGTCACTGTATAACACTGGGGTACAGTACTGGTGGGTACAGGTCTGTCACTGTATAACACTGGGGTACAGTACTGGGGGGTACAGGTCTGTCCCTGTATAACACTGGGGTACAGTACTGGTGGGTACAGGTCTGTCACTGTATAACACTGGGGTACAGTACTGGGGGGTACAGGTCTGTCCCTGTATAACACTGGGGTACAGTACTGGTGGGTACAGGTCTGTCACTGTATAACACTGGGGTACAGTACTGGGGGGTACAGGTCTGTCCCTGTATAACACTGGGGTACAGTACTGGGGGGTACAGGTCTGTCACTGTATAACACTGGGGTACAGTACTGGTGGGTACAGGTCTGTCCCTGTATAACACTGGGGTACAGTACTGAGGGGTACAGGTCTGTCACTGTATAACAATGGGGTACAGTACTGGTGGGTACAGGTCTGTCACTGTATAACACTGGGGTACAGTACTGGTGGGTACAGGTCTGTCCCTGTATAACACTGGGGGTACAGTACTGGTGGGTACAGGTCTGTCACTGTATAACACTGGGGTACAGTACTGGTGGGTACAGGTCTGTCACTGTATAACACTGGGGTACAGTACTGGTGGGTACAGGTCTGTCCCTGTATAACACTGGGGTACAGTACTGGTGGGTACAGGTCTGTCTCTGTATAACACTGGGGTACAGTACTGGTGGGTACAGGTCTGTCAGTGTATAACACTGGGGTACAGTACTGGTGGGGTACAGGTCTGTCACTGTATAACACTGGGGTACAGTACTGGGGGGTACAGGTCTGTCACTGTATAACACTGGGGTACAGTACTGGGGGGTACAGGTCTGTCCCTGTATAACACTGGGGTACAGTACTGGTGGGTACAGGTCTGTCACTGTATAACACTGGGGTACAGTACTGGTGGGGACAGGTCTGTCACTGTATAACACTGGGGTACAGTACTGGTGGGTACAGGTCTGTCACTGTATAACACTGGGGTACAGTACTGGTGGGTACAGGTCTGTCACTGTATAACACTGGGGTACAGTACTGGGGGGTACAGGTCTGTCACTGTATAACACTGGGGTACAGTACTGGGGGGTACAGGTCTGTCCCTGTATAACACTGGGGTACAGTACTGGTGGGTACAGTCTGTCACTGTATAACACTGGGGTACAGTACTGGTGGGGACAGGTCTGTCACTGTATAACACTGGGGTACAGTACTGGTGGGTACAGGTCTGTCACTGTATAACACTGGGGTACAGTACTGGTGGGTACAGGTCTGTCACTGTATAACACTGGGGTACAGTACTGGTGGGTACAGGTCTGTCACTGTATAACACTGGGGTACAGTACTGGGGGGTACAGGTCTGTCACTGTATAACAGTGGGGTACAGTACTGGGGGGTACAGGTCTGTCACTGTATAACACTGGGGTACAGTACTGGTGGTTACAGGTCTGTCACTGTATAACACTGGGGTACAGTACTGGGGGGTACAGGTCTGTCACTGTATAACACTGGGGTACAGTACTGGGGGGGTACAGGTCTGTCACTGTATAACACTGGGGTACAGTACTGGTGGGGACAGGTCTGTCTCTGTATAACACTGGGGTACAGTACTGGTGGGTACAGGTCTGTCCCTGTATAACACTGGGGTACAGTACTGGTGGGTACAGGTCTGTCACTGTATAACACTGGGGTACAGTACTGGGGGGTACAGGTCTGTCACTGTATAACACTGGGGTACAGTACTGGTGGGTACAGGTCTGTCACTGTATAACACTGGGGTACAGTACTGGTGGGGACAGGTCTGTCCCTGTATAACACTGGGGGTACAGTACTGGTGGGTACAGGTCTGTCACTGTATAACACTGGGGTACAGTACTGGTGGGTACAGGTCTGTCACTGTATAACACTGGGGTACAGTACTGGTGGGTACAGGTCTGTCCCTGTATAACACTGGGGTACAGTACTGGTGGGTACAGGTCTGTCACTGTATAACACTGGGGTACAGTACTGGGGGGTACAGGTCTGTCACTGTATAACACTGGGGTACAGTACTGGGGGGTACAGGTCTGTCAGTGTATAACACCGGGTACAGTACTGGGGGTACAGGTCTGTCACTGTATAACACGGGTACAGTACTGGTGGGGACAGGTCTGTCACTGTTTCACACTGGGGTACAGTACTGGGGGGTACAGGTCTGTCACTGTATAACACTGGGGTACAGTACTGGTGGGTACAGGTCTGTCACTGTATAACACTGGGGTACAGTACTGGGGGGTACAGGTCTGTCACTGTATAACACTGGGGTACAGTACTGGGGGGTACAGGTCTGTCACTGTATAACACTGGGGTACAGTACTGGGGGGTACAGGTCTGTCACTGTATAACACTGGGGTACAGTACTGGTGGTTACAGGTCTGTCACTGTATAACACTGGGGTACAGTACTGGGGGGTACAGGTCTGTCTCTGTATAACACTGGGGTACAGTACTGGTGGGGACAGGTCTGTCACTGTATAACACTGGGGTACAGCACTGGGGGTACAGGTCTGTCCCTGTATAACACTGGGGTACAGTACTGGTGGGGACAGGTCTGTCACTGTATAACACTGGGGTACAGTACTGGTGGGTACAGGTCTGTCACTGTATAACACTGGGTACAGTACTGGTGGGTACAGGTCTGTCACTGTATAACACTGGGGTACAGTACTGGTGGGTACAGGTCTGTCACTGTATAACACTGGGGTACAGTACTGGTGGGTACAGGTCTGTCCCTGTATAACACTGGGGTACAGTACTGGGGGGTACAGGTCTGTCTCTGTATAACACTGGGGTACAGTACTGGTGGGTACAGGTCTGTCCTGTATAACACTGGGGTACAGTACTGGGGGGTACAGGTCTGTCACTGTATAACACTGGGGTACAGTACTGGTGGGTACAGGTCTGTCCCTGTATAACACTGGGGTACAGTACTGGGGGTACAGTCTGTCTCTGTATAACACTGGGGTACAGTACTGGGGGTACAGGTCTGTCACTGTATAACACTGGGGTACAGTACTGGGGGGTACAGGTCTGTCACTGTATAACACTGGGGTACAGTACTGGTGGGTACAGGTCTGTCACTGTATAACACTGGGGTACAGTACTGGTGGGTACAGGTCTGTCACTGTATAACACTGGGGTACAGTACTGGTGGGTACAGGTCTGTCACTGTATAACACTGGGGTACAGTACTGGTGGGTACAGGTCTGTCACTGTATAACACTGGGGTACAGTACTGGTGGGTACAGGTCTGTCACTGTATAACACTGGGGTACAGTACTGGTGGGTACAGGTCTGTCACTGTATAACACTGGGGTACAGTAGTGGTGGGTACAGGTCTGTCCCTGTATAACACTGGGGTACAGTACTGGGGGGTACAGGTCTGTCCCTGTATAACACTGGGTACAGTACTGGTGGGTACAGGTCTGTCACTGTATAACACTGGGGTACAGTACTGGGGGGTACAGGTCTGTCCCTGTATAACACTGGGGTACAGTACTGGTGGGTACAGGTCTGTCACTGTATAACACTGGGGTACAGTACTGGTGGGTACAGGTCTGTCCCTGTATAACACTGGGGTACAGTACTGGTGGGTACAGGTCTGTCCCTGTATAACACTGGGGTACAGTACTGGGGGGTACAGGTCTGTCCCTGTATAACACTGGGTACAGTACTGGTGGGTACAGGTCTGTCACTGTATAACACTGGGGTACAGTACTGGGGGGTACAGGTCTGTCCCTGTATAACACTGGGGTACAGTACTGGTGGGTACAGGTCTGTCACTGTATAACACTGGGGTACAGTACTGGTGGGGACAGGTCTGTCCCTGTATAACACTGGGGTACAGTACTGGGGGGTACAGGTCTGTCCCTGTATAACACTGGGGTACAGTACTGGTGGGTACAGGTCTGTCACTGTATAACACTGGGGTACAGTACTGGTGGGTACAGGTCTGTCCCTGTATAACACTGGGGTACAGTACTGGGGGGTACAGGTCTGTCCCTGTATAACACTGGGGTACAGTACTGGTGGGTACAGGTCTGTCACTGTATAACACTGGGGTACAGTACTGGGGGGACAGGTCTGTCACTGTATAACACTGGGGTACAGTACTGGTGGGTACAGGTCTGTCACTGTATAACACTGGGGTACAGTACTGGGGGTACAGGTCTGTCACTGTATAACACTGGGGTACAGTACTGGTGGGTACAGGTCTGTCACTGTATAACACTGGGGTACAGTACTGGTGGGTACAGGTCTGTCCCTGTATAACACTGGGGTACAGTACTGGTGGGTACAGGTCTGTCCCTGTATAACACTGGGGTACAGTACTGGTGGGTACAGGTCTGTCCCTGTATAACACTGGGGTACAGTACTGGTGGGTACAGGTCTGTCACTGTATAACACTGGGGTACAGTACTGGGGGGTACAGGTCTGTCCCTGTATAACACTGGGGTACAGTACTGGGGGGTACAGGTCTGTCCCTGTATAACACTGGGGTACAGTACTGGGGGGTACAGGTCTGTCACTGTATAACACTGGGGTACAGTACTGGTGGGTACAGGTCTGTCACTGTATAACACTGGGGTACAGTACTGGTGGGTACAGGTCTGTCCTGTATAACACTGGGGTACAGTACTGGTGGGTACAGGTCTGTCCCTGTATAACACTGGGGTACAGTACTGGTGGGTACAGGTCTGTCCCTGTATAACACTGGGGTACAGTACTGGTGGGTACAGGTCTGTCACTGTATAACACTGGGGTACAGTACTGGTGGGTACAGGTCTGTCACTGTATAACACTGGGGTACAGTACTGGTGGGGTACAGGTCTGTCACTGTATAACACTGGGGTACAGTACTGGTGGGGTACAGGTCTGTCCCTGTGTAACACTGGGGTACAGTACTGGTGGGGACAGGTCTGTCACTGTATAACACTGGGGTACAGTACTGGGGGGTACAGGTCTGTCACTGTATAACACTGGGGTACAGTACTGGTGGGTACAGGTCTGTCACTGTATAACACTGGGGTACAGTACTGGTGGGTACAGGTCTGTCACTGTATAACACTGGGGTACAGTACTGGGGGGTACAGGTCTGTCACTGTATAACACTGGGGTACAGTACTGGTGGGGACAGGTCTGTCCCTGTATAACACTGGGGTACAGTACTGGGGGGTACAGGTCTGTCACTGTATAACACTGGGGTACAGTACTGGGGGGTACAGGTCTGTCACTGTATAACACTGGGGTACAGTACTGGTGGGTACAGGTCTGTCACTGTATAACACTGGGGTACAGTACTGGTGGGTACAGGTCTGTCTCTGTATAACACTGGGGTACAGTACTGGGGGGTACAGGTCTGTCACTGTATAACACTGGGGTACAGTACTGGGGGGTACAGGTCTGTCACTGTATAACACTGGGGTACAGTACTGGTGGGTACAGGTCTGTCACTGTATAACACTGGGGTACAGTACTGGGGGGTACAGGTCTGTCACTGTATAACACTGAGGTACAGTACTGGTGGGGACAGGTCTGTCACTGTATAACACTGGGGAACAGTACTGGTGGGTACAGGTCTGTCACTGTATAACACTGGGGTACAGTACTGGTGGGTACAGGTCTGTCACTGTATAACACTGGGGTACAGTACTGGTGGGGACAGGTCTGTCACTGTATAACACTGGGGAACAGTACTGGTGGGTACAGGTCTGTCACTGTATAACACTGGGGTACAGTACTGGTGGGTACAGGTCTGTCCCTGTATAACACTGGGGTACAGTACTGGTGGGGACAGGTCTGTCACTGTATAACACCGGGGTACAGTACTGGTGGGGACAGGTCTGTCACTGTATAACACTGGGGTACAGTACTGGTGGGGACAGGTCTGTCACTGTATAACACTGGGGTACAGTACTGGTGGGTACAGGTCTGTCACTGTATAACACTGGGGTACAGTACTGGGGGGTACAGGTCTGTCACTGTATAACACTGGGGTACAGTACTGGTGGGGACAGGTCTGTCAGTGTATAACACTGGGGTACAGTACTGGGGGGTACAGGTCTGTCTCTGTATAACACCGGGGTACAGTACTGGTGGGTACAGGTCTGTCACTGTATAACACTGGGGTACAGTACTGGGGGGTACAGGTCTGTCACTGTATAACACTGGGGTACAGTACTGGTGGGTACAGGTCTGTCACTGTATAACACTGGGGTACAGTACTGGTGGGTACAGGTCTGTCACTGTATAACACTGGGGTACAGTACTGGTGGGTACAGGTCTGTCCCTGTATAACACCGGGGTACAGTACTGGTGGGTACAGGTCTGTCCCTGTATAACACCGGGGTACAGTACTGGTGGGTACAGGTCTGTCCCTGTATAACACTGGGGTACAGTACTGGTGGGTACAGGTCTGTCACTGTATAACACTGGGGTACAGTACTGGTGGGTACAGGTCTGTCCCTGTATAACACCGGGGTACAGTACTGGTGGGTACAGGTCTGTCCCTGTATAACACTGGGGTACAGTACTGGTGGGTACAGGTCTGTCAGTGTATAACACTGGGGTACAGTACTGGTGGGTACAGGTCTGTCACTGTATAACACTGGGGTACAGTACTGGTGGGTACAGGTCTGTCACTGTATAACACTGGGGTACAGTACTGGGGGGTACAGGTCTGTCCCTGTATAACACTGGGGTACAGTACTGGGGGGGACAGGTCTGTCCCTGTATAACACTGGGGTACAGTACTGGTGGGTACAGGTCTGTCCCTGTATAACACTGGGGTACAGTACTGGTGGGTACAGGTCTGTCCCTGTATAACACTGGGGTACAGTACTGGGGGGTACAGGTCTGTCCCTGTATAACACTGGGGTACAGTACTGGTGGGTACAGGTCTGTCACTGTATAACACTGGGGTACAGTACAGGGGGTACAGGTCTGTCCCTGTATAACACTGGGGTACAGTACTGGGGGGTACAGGTCTGTCACTGTATAACACTGGGGTACAGTACTGGTGGGTACAGGTCTGTCACTGTATAACACTGGGGTACAGTACTGGTGGGTACAGGTCTGTCACTGTATAACACTGGGGTACAGCACTGGTGGGGACAGGTCTGTCACTGTATAACACCGGGGTACAGTACTGGGGGGGTACAGGTCTGTCCCTGTATAACACTGGGGTACAGTACTGGGGGGTACAGGTCTGTCCCTGTATAACACTGGGGTACAGTACTGGTGGGTACAGGTCTGTCACTGTATAACACCGGGGTACAGTACTGGTGGGTACAGGTCTGTCACTGTATAACACTGGGGTACAGTACTGGTGGGGACAGGTCTGTCACTGTATAACACTGGGGTACAGTACTGGTGGGTACAGGTCTGTCCCTGTCTTACACTGGGGTACAGTACTGGGGGGTCCAGGTCTGTCTCTGTATAACACTGGGGTACAGTACTGGTGGGGACAGGTCTGTCTCTGTATAACACTGGGGTACAGTACTGGGGGGTACAGGTCTGTCCCTGTCTTACACTGGGGTACAGTACTGGGGGGTCCAGGTCTGTCTCTGTATAACACTGGGGTACAGTACTGGGGGGTCCAGGTCTGTCACTGTATAACACTGGGGTACAGTACTGGTGGGGACAGGTCTGTCTCTGTATAACACTGGGGTACAGTACTGGTGGGTACAGGTCTGTCCCTGTATAACACTGGGGTACAGTACTGGTGGGGACAGGTCTGTCCCTGTATAACACTGGGGTACAGTACTGGTGGGTACAGGTCTGTCACTGTATAACACTGGGGTACAGTACTGGGGGGTACAGGTCTGTCACTGTATAACACTGGGGTACAGTACTGGTGGGTACAGGTCTGTCCCTGTATAACACCGGGGTACAGTACTGGTGGGTACAGGTCTGTCACTGTATAACACTGGGGTACAGTACTGGTGGGTACAGGTCTGTCCCTGTATAACACTGGGGTACAGTACTGGTGGGTACAGGTCTGTCACTGTATAACACTGGGGTACAGTACTGGGGGGTACAGGTCTGTCCCTGTATAACACTGGGGTACAGTACTGGTGGGTACAGGTCTGTCACTGTATAACACCGGGGTACAGTACTGGTGGGTACAGGTCTGTCACTGTATAACACCGGGGTACAGTACTGGTGGGTACAGGTCTGTCCCTGTATAACACTGGGGTACAGTACTGGGGGGTACAGGTCTGTCCCTGTATAACACTGGGGTACAGTACTGGTGGGTACAGGTCTGTCACTGTATAACACTGGGGTACAGTACTGGGGGGTACAGGTCTGTCACTGTATAACACTGGGGTACAGTACTGGTGGGGACAGGTCTGTCACTGTATAACACTGGGGTACAGTACTGGGGGGGTACAGGTCTGTCACTGTATAACACTGGGGTACAGTACTGGTGGGTCCGGGTCTGTCACTGTATAACACGGGTACAGTACTGGGGGGTACAGGTCTGTCACTGTATAACACTGGGGTACAGTACTGGTGGGGACAGGTCTGTCCCTGTATAACACTGGGGTACAGTACTGGTGGGTACAGGTCTGTCACTGTATAACACTGGGGTACAGTACTGGGGGGTACAGGTCTGTCCCTGTATAACACTGGGGTACAGTACTGGGGGGTACAGGTCTGTCACTGTATAACACTGGGGTACAGTACTGAGGGGTACAGGTCTGTCCCTGTATAACACTGGGGTACAGTACTGGTGGGTACAGGTCTGTCCCTGTATAACACTGGGGTACAGTACTGGTGGGTACAGGTCTGTCCCTGTATAACACTGGGGTACAGTACTGGTGGGGACAGGTCTGTCACTGTATAACACTGGGGTACAGTACTGGTGGGTACAGGTCTGTCACTGTGTAACACTGGGGTACAGTACTGGTGGGTACAGGTCTGTCACTGTATAACACTGGGGTACAGTACTGGTGGGTACAGGTCTGTCACTGTATAACACTGGGGTACAGTACTGGTGGGTACAGGTCTGTCCCTGTATAACACTGGGGTACAGTACTGGGGGGTACAGGTCTGTCACTGTATAACACTGGGGTACAGTACTGGTGGGTACAGGTCTGTCACTGTATAACACTGGGGTACAGTACTGGTGGGTACAGGTCTGTCCCTGTATAACACTGGGGTACAGTACTGGTGGGTACAGGTCTGTCCCTGTATAACACTGGGGTACAGTACTGGGGGGTACAGGTCTGTCCCTGTATAACACTGGGGTACAGTACTGGGGGGTACAGGTCTGTCCCTGTATAACACTGGGGTATAGTACTGGTGGGTACAGGTCTGTCCCTGTATAACACTGGGGTACAGTACTGGTGGGTACAGGTCTGTCCCTGTATAACACTGGGGTACAGTACTGGGGGGTACAGGTCTGTCGCTGTATAACACTGGGGTACAGTACTGGTGGGTACAGGTCTGTCCCTGTATAACACTGGGGTACAGTACTGGGGGGTACAGGTCTGTCCCTGTATAACACTGGGGTACAGTACTGGTGGGTACAGGTCTGTCACTGTATAACACTGGGGTACAGTACTGGTGGGTACAGGTCTGTCACTGTATAACACTGGGGTACAGTACTGGGGGGTACAGGTCTGTCCCTGTATAACACTGGGGTACAGTACTGGTGGGTACAGGTCTCACTGTATAACACTGGGGTACAGTACTGGGGGGTACAGGTCTGTCACTGTATAACACTGGGGTACAGTACTGGGGGGTACAGGTCTGTCCCTGTATAACACTGGGGTACAGTACTGGTGGGGACAGGTCTGTCACTGTATAACACTGGGGTACAGTACTGGGGGGTACAGGTCTGTCACTGTATAACACTGGGGTACAGTACTGGGGGGTACAGGTCTGTCTCTGTATAACACTGGGGTACAGTACTGGGGGGTACAGGTCTGTCACTGTATCACACTGGGGTACAGTACTGGTGGGGACAGGTCTGTCCCTGTATAACACTGGGGTACAGTACTGGTGGGTACAGGTCTGTCCCTGTATAACACTGGGGTACAGTACTGGGGGGTACAGGTCTGTCACTGTATAACACTGGGGTACAGTACTGGTGGGTACAGGTCTGTCACTGTATAACACTGGGGTACAGTACTGGTGGGGACAGGTCTGTCACTGTACAACACTGGGGTACAGTACTGGTGGGTACAGGTCTGTCTCTGTATAACACTGGGGTACAGTACTGGTGGGTACAGGTCTGTCACTGTATAACACTGGGGTACAGTACTGGGGGGTACAGGTCTGTCACTGTATAACACTGGGGTACAGTACTGGGGGGTACAGGTCTGTCACTGTATAACACTGGGGTACAGTACTGGTGGGTACAGGTCTGTCCCTGTATAACACTGAGGTACAGTACTGGTGGGTACAGGTCTGTCACTGTATAACACTGGGGTACAGTACTGGGGGGTACAGGTCTGTCACTGTATAACACTGGGGTACAGTACTGGTGGGTACAGGTCTGTCACTGTATAACACTGGGGTACAGTACTGGGGGGTACAGGTCTGTCCCTGTATAACACTGGGGTACAGTACTGGTGGGTACAGGTCTGTCACTGTATAACACTGGGGTACAGTACTGGGGGGTACAGGTCTGTCCCTGTATAACACTGGGGTACAGTACTGGTGGGTACAGGTCTGTCACTGTATAACACTGGGGTACAGTACTGGGGGGTACAGGTCTGTCCCTGTATAACACTGGGGTACAGTACTGGGGGGTACAGGTCTGTCACTGTATAACACTGGGGTACAGTACTGGTGGGTACAGGTCTGTCCCTGTATAACACTGGGGTACAGTACTGAGGGGTACAGGTCTGTCACTGTATAACAATGGGGTACAGTACTGGTGGGTACAGGTCTGTCACTGTATAACACTGGGGTACAGTACTGGTGGGTACAGGTCTGTCCCTGTATAACACTGGGGTACAGTACTGGTGGGTACAGGTCTGTCACTGTATAACACTGGGGTACAGTACTGGTGGGTACAGGTCTGTCACTGTATAACACTGGGGTACAGTACTGGTGGGTACAGGTCTGTCCCTGTATAACACTGGGGTACAGTACTGGTGGGTACAGGTCTGTCTCTGTATAACACTGGGGTACAGTACTGGTGGGTACAGGTCTGTCAGTGTATAACACTGGGGTACAGTACTGGTGGGTACAGGTCTGTCCCTGTATAACACTGGGGTACAGTACTGGTGGGGACAGGTCTGTCACTGTATAACACTGGGGTACAGTACTGGGGGGTACAGGTCTGTCACTGTATAACACTGGGGTACAGTACTGGTGGGTACAGGTCTGTCACTGTATAACACTGGGGTACAGTACTGGTGGGTACAGGTCTGTCCCTGTATAACACTGGGGTACAGTACTGGTGGGTACAGGTCTGTCCCTGTATAACACTGGGGTACAGTACTGGTGGGTACAGGTCTGTCACTGTATAACACTGGGGTACAGTACTGGGGGGTACAGGTCTGTCACTGTATAACACTGGGGTACAGTACTGGGGGGTACAGGTCTGTCACTGTATAACACTGGGGTACAGTACTGGTGGGTACAGGTCTGTCACTGTATAACACTGGGGTACAGTACTGGTGGGGACAGGTCTGTCCCTGTATAACACTGGGGTACAGTACTGGTGGGTACAGGTCTGTCACTGTATAACACTGGGGTACAGTACTGGTGGGTACAGGTCTGTCACTGTATAACACTGGGGTACAGTACTGGTGGGTACAGGTCTGTCCCTGTATAACACTGGGGTACAGTACTGGTGGGTACAGGTCTGTCACTGTATAACACTGGGGTACAGTACTGGGGGGTACAGGTCTGTCACTGTATAACACTGGGGTACAGTACTGGGGGGTACAGGTCTGTCAGTGTATAACACCGGGGTACAGTACTGGTGGGTACAGGTCTGTCACAGTATAACACTGGGGTACAGTACTGGTGGGTACAGGTCTGTCACTGTATAACACTGGGGTACAGTACTGGTGGGTACAGGTCTGTCACTGTATAACACTGGGGTACAGTACTGGTGGGTACAGGTCTGTCTCTGTATAACACTGGGGTACAGTACTGGGGGGTACAGGTCTGTCACTGTATAACACTGGGGTACAGTACTGGTGGGTACAGGTCTGTCACTGTATAACACTGGGGTACAGTACTGGGGGGTACAGGTCTGTCACTGTATAACACTGGGGTACAGTACTGGTGGGTACAGGTCTGTCACTGTATAACACTGGGGTACAGTACTGGGGGGTACAGGTCTGTCACTGTATAACACTGGGGTACAGTACTGGGGGGTACAGGTCTGTCACTGTATAACACTGGGGTACAGTACTGGGGGGTACAGGTCTGTCACTGTATAACACTGGGGTACAGTACTGGTGGTTACAGGTCTGTCACTGTATAACACTGGGGTACAGTACTGGGGGGTACAGGTCTGTCTCTGTATAACACTGGGGTACAGTACTGGTGGGGACAGGTCTGTCACTGTATAACACTGGGGTACAGCACTGGGGGGTACAGGTCTGTCCCTGTATAACACTGGGGTACAGTACTGGTGGGGACAGGTCTGTCACTGTATAACACTGGGGTACAGTACTGGTGGGTACAGGTCTGTCACTGTATAACACTGGGGTACAGTACTGGTGGGTACAGGTCTGTCACTGTATAACACTGGGGTACAGTACTGGTGGGTACAGGTCTGTCACTGTATAACACTGGGGTACAGTACTGGTGGGTACAGGTCTGTCCCTGTATAACACTGGGGTACAGTACTGGGGGGTACAGGTCTGTCTCTGTATAACACTGGGGTACAGTACTGGTGGGTACAGGTCTGTCCCTGTATAACACTGGGGTACAGTACTGGTGGGTACAGGTCTGTCACTGTATAACACTGGGGTACAGTACTGGTGGGTACAGGTCTGTCCCTGTATAACACTGGGGTACAGTACTGGGGGGTACAGGTCTGTCTCTGTATAACACTGGGGTACAGTACTGGGGGGTACAGGTCTGTCACTGTATAACACTGGGGTACAGTACTGGGGGGTACAGGTCTGTCACTGTATAACACTGGGGTACAGTACTGGTGGGTACAGGTCTGTCACTGTATAACACTGGGGTACAGTACTGGTGGGTACAGGTCTGTCACTGTATAACACTGGGGTACAGTACTGGTGGGTACAGGTCTGTCACTGTATAACACTGGGGTACAGTACTGGTGGGTACAGGTCTGTCACTGTATAACACTGGGGTACAGTACTGGTGGGTACAGGTCTGTCACTGTATAACACTGGGGTACAGTACTGGTGGGTACAGGTCTGTCACTGTATAACACTGGGGTACAGTACTGGTGGGTACAGGTCTGTCCCTGTATAACACTGGGGTACAGTACTGGGGGGTACAGGTCTGTCCCTGTATAACACTGGGGTACAGTACTGGTGGGTACAGGTCTGTCACTGTATAACACTGGGGTACAGTACTGGGGGGTACAGGTCTGTCCCTGTATAACACTGGGGTACAGTACTGGTGGGTACAGGTCTGTCACTGTATAACACTGGGGTACAGTACTGGTGGGTACAGGTCTGTCCCTGTATAACACTGGGGTACAGTACTGGTGGGTACAGGTCTGTCCCTGTATAACACTGGGGTACAGTACTGGGGGGTACAGGTCTGTCCCTGTATAACACTGGGGTACAGTACTGGTGGGTACAGGTCTGTCACTGTATAACACTGGGGTACAGTACTGGGGGGTACAGGTCTGTCCCTGTATAACACTGGGGTACAGTACTGGTGGGTACAGGTCTGTCACTGTATAACACTGGGGTACAGTACTGGTGGGGACAGGTCTGTCCCTGTATAACACTGGGGTACAGTACTGGGGGGTACAGGTCTGTCCCTGTATAACACTGGGGTACAGTACTGGTGGGTACAGGTCTGTCACTGTATAACACTGGGGTACAGTACTGGTGGGTACAGGTCTGTCCCTGTATAACACTGGGGTACAGTACTGGGGGGTACAGGTCTGTCCCTGTATAACACTGGGGTACAGTACTGGTGGGTACAGGTCTGTCACTGTATAACACTGGGGTACAGTACTGGGGGGACAGGTCTGTCACTGTATAACACTGGGGTACAGTACTGGTGGGTACAGGTCTGTCACTGTATAACACTGGGGTACAGTACTGGGGGGTACAGGTCTGTCACTGTATAACACTGGGGTACAGTACTGGTGGGTACAGGTCTGTCACTGTATAACACTGGGGTACAGTACTGGTGGGTACAGGTCTGTCCCTGTATAACACTGGGGTACAGTACTGGTGGGTACAGGTCTGTCCCTGTATAACACTGGGGTACAGTACTGGTGGGTACAGGTCTGTCCCTGTATAACACTGGGGTACAGTACTGGTGGGTACAGGTCTGTCACTGTATAACACTGGGGTACAGTACTGGGGGGTACAGGTCTGTCCCTGTATAACACTGGGGTACAGTACTGGGGGGTACAGGTCTGTCCCTGTATAACACTGGGGTACAGTACTGGGGGGTACAGGTCTGTCACTGTATAACACTGGGGTACAGTACTGGTGGGTACAGGTCTGTCACTGTATAACACTGGGGTACAGTACTGGTGGGTACAGGTCTGTCCCTGTATAACACTGGGGTACAGTACTGGTGGGTACAGGTCTGTCCCTGTATAACACTGGGGTACAGTACTGGTGGGTACAGGTCTGTCCCTGTATAACACTGGGGTACAGTACTGGTGGGTACAGGTCTGTCACTGTATAACACTGGGGTACAGTACTGGTGGGTACAGGTCTGTCACTGTATAACACTGGGGTACAGTACTGGGGGGTACAGGTCTGTCACTGTATAACACTGGGGTACAGTACTGGTGGGGTACAGGTCTGTCCCTGTGTAACACTGGGGTACAGTACTGGTGGGGACAGGTCTGTCACTGTATAACACTGGGGTACAGTACTGGGGGGTACAGGTCTGTCACTGTATAACACTGGGGTACAGTACTGGTGGGTACAGGTCTGTCACTGTATAACACTGGGGTACAGTACTGGTGGGTACAGGTCTGTCACTGTATAACACTGGGGTACAGTACTGGGGGGTACAGGTCTGTCACTGTATAACACTGGGGTACAGTACTGGTGGGGACAGGTCTGTCCCTGTATAACACTGGGGTACAGTACTGGGGGGTACAGGTCTGTCACTGTATAACACTGGGGTACAGTACTGGGGGGGTACAGGTCTGTCACTGTATAACACTGGGGTACAGTACTGGTGGGTACAGGTCTGTCACTGTATAACACTGGGGTACAGTACTGGTGGGTACAGGTCTGTCTCTGTATAACACTGGGGTACAGTACTGGGGGGTACAGGTCTGTCACTGTATAACACTGGGGTACAGTACTGGGGGGTACAGGTCTGTCACTGTATAACACTGGGGTACAGTACTGGTGGGTACAGGTCTGTCACTGTATAACACTGGGGTACAGTACTGGGGGGTACAGGTCTGTCACTGTATAACACTGAGGTACAGTACTGGTGGGGACAGGTCTGTCACTGTATAACACTGGGGAACAGTACTGGTGGGTACAGGTCTGTCACTGTATAACACTGGGGTACAGTACTGGTGGGTACAGGTCTGTCACTGTATAACACTGGGGTACAGTACTGGTGGGGACAGGTCTGTCACTGTATAACACTGGGGAACAGTACTGGTGGGTACAGGTCTGTCACTGTATAACACTGGGGTACAGTACTGGTGGGTACAGGTCTGTCCCTGTATAACACTGGGGTACAGTACTGGTGGGGACAGGTCTGTCACTGTATAACACCGGGGTACAGTACTGGTGGGGACAGGTCTGTCACTGTATAACACTGGGGTACAGTACTGGTGGGGACAGGTCTGTCACTGTATAACACTGGGGTACAGTACTGGTGGGTACAGGTCTGTCACTGTATAACACTGGGGTACAGTACTGGGGGGTACAGGTCTGTCACTGTATAACACTGGGGTACAGTACTGGTGGGGACAGGTCTGTCAGTGTATAACACTGGGGTACAGTACTGGGGGGTACAGGTCTGTCTCTGTATAACACCGGGGTACAGTACTGGTGGGTACAGGTCTGTCACTGTATAACACTGGGGTACAGTACTGGGGGGTACAGGTCTGTCACTGTATAACACTGGGGTGCAGTACTGGTGGGTACAGGTCTGTCACTGTATAACACTGGGGTACAGTACTGGTGGGTACAGGTCTGTCACTGTATAACACTGGGGTACAGTACTGGTGGGTACAGGTCTGTCCCTGTATAACACCGGGGTACAGTACTGGTGGGTACAGGTCTGTCCCTGTATAACACCGGGGTACAGTACTGGTGGGTACAGGTCTGTCCCTGTATAACACTGGGGTACAGTACTGGTGGGTACAGGTCTGTCACTGTATAACACTGGGGTACAGTACTGGTGGGTACAGGTCTGTCCCTGTATAACACCGGGGTACAGTACTGGTGGGTACAGGTCTGTCCCTGTATAACACTGGGGTACAGTACTGGTGGGTACAGGTCTGTCAGTGTATAACACTGGGGTACAGTACTGGTGGGTACAGGTCTGTCACTGTATAACACTGGGGTACAGTACTGGTGGGTACAGGTCTGTCACTGTATAACACTGGGGTACAGTACTGGGGGGTACAGGTCTGTCCCTGTATAACACTGGGGTACAGTACTGGGGGGGACAGGTCTGTCCCTGTATAACACTGGGGTACAGTACTGGTGGGTACAGGTCTGTCCCTGTATAACACTGGGGTACAGTACTGGTGGGTACAGGTCTGTCCCTGTATAACACTGGGGTACAGTACTGGGGGGTACAGGTCTGTCCCTGTATAACACTGGGGTACAGTACTGGTGGGTACAGGTCTGTCACTGTATAACACTGGGGTATAGTACAGGGGGTACAGGTCTGTCCCTGTATAACACTGGGGTACAGTACTGGGGGGTACAGGTCTGTCACTGTATAACACTGGGGTACAGTACTGGTGGGTACAGGTCTGTCACTGTATAACACTGGGGTACAGTACTGGTGGGTACAGGTCTGTCACTGTATAACACTGGGGTACAGCACTGGTGGGGACAGGTCTGTCACTGTATAACACCGGGGTACAGTACTGGGGGGGGTACAGGTCTGTCCCTGTATAACACTGGGGTACAGTACTGGGGGGTACAGGTCTGTCCCTGTATAACACTGGGGTACAGTACTGGTGGGTACAGGTCTGTCACTGTATAACACCGGGGTACAGTACTGGTGGGTACAGGTCTGTCACTGTATAACACTGGGGTACAGTACTGGTGGGGACAGGTCTGTCACTGTATAACACTGGGGTACAGTACTGGTGGGTACAGGTCTGTCCCTGTCTTACACTGGGGTACAGTACTGGGGGGTCCAGGTCTGTCTCTGTATAACACTGGGGTACAGTACTGGTGGGGACAGGTCTGTCTCTGTATAACACTGGGGTACAGTACTGGGGGGTACAGGTCTGTCCCTGTCTTACACTGGGGTACAGTACTGGGGGGTCCAGGTCTGTCTCTGTATAACACTGGGGTACAGTACTGGGGGGTCCAGGTCTGTCACTGTATAACACTGGGGTACAGTACTGGTGGGGACAGGTCTGTCTCTGTATAACACTGGGGTACAGTACTGGTGGGTACAGGTCTGTCCCTGTATAACACTGGGGTACAGTACTGGTGGGTACAGGTCTGTCACTGTATAACACTGGGGTACAGTACTGGGGGGTACAGGTCTGTCACTGTATAACACTGGGGTACAGTACTGGTGGGTACAGGTCTGTCCCTGTATAACACCGGGGTACAGTACTGGTGGGTACAGGTCTGTCACTGTATAACACTGGGGTACAGTACTGGTGGGTACAGGTCTGTCCCTGTATAACACTGGGGTACAGTACTGGTGGGTACAGGTCTGTCACTGTATAACACTGGGGTACAGTACTGGGGGGTACAGGTCTGTCCCTGTATAACACTGGGGTACAGTACTGGTGGGTACAGGTCTGTCACTGTATAACACCGGGGTACAGTACTGGTGGGTACAGGTCTGTCACTGTATAACACCGGGGTACAGTACTGGTGGGTACAGGTCTGTCCCAGTATAACACTGGGGTACAGTACTGGGGGGTACAGGTCTGTCCCTGTATAACACTGGGGTACAGTACTGGTGGGTACAGGTCTGTCACTGTATAACACTGGGGTACAGTACTGGGGGGGTACAGGTCTGTCACTGTATAACACTGGGGTACAGTACTGGTGGGTCCGGGTCTGTCACTGTATAACACGGGTACAGTACTGGGGGGTACAGGTCTGTCACTGTATAACACTGGGGTACAGTACTGGTGGGGACAGGTCTGTCCCTGTATAACACTGGGGTACAGTACTGGTGGGTACAGGTCTGTCACTGTATAACACTGGGGTACAGTACTGGGGGGTACAGGTCTGTCCCTGTATAACACTGGGGTACAGTACTGGGGGGTACAGGTCTGTCACTGTATAACACTGGGGTACAGTACTGAGGGGTACAGGTCTGTCCCTGTATAACACTGGGGTACAGTACTGGTGGGTACAGGTCTGTCCCTGTATAACACTGGGGTACAGTACTGGTGGGTACAGGTCTGTCCCTGTATAACACTGGGGTACAGTACTGGTGGGGACAGGTCTGTCACTGTATAACACTGGGGTACAGTACTGGTGGGTACAGGTCTGTCACTGTGTAACACTGGGGTACAGTACTGGTGGGTACAGGTCTGTCACTGTATAACACTGGGGTACAGTACTGGTGGGTACAGGTCTGTCACTGTATAACACTGGGGTACAGTACTGGTGGGTACAGGTCTGTCCCTGTATAACACTGGGGTACAGTACTGGGGGGTACAGGTCTGTCACTGTATAACACTGGGGTACAGTACTGGTGGGTACAGGTCTGTCACTGTATAACACTGGGGTACAGTACTGGTGGGTACAGGTCTGTCCCTGTATAACACTGGGGTACAGTACTGGTGGGTACAGGTCTGTCCCTGTATAACACTGGGGTACAGTACTGGGGGGTACAGGTCTGTCCCTGTATAACACTGGGGTACAGTACTGGGGGGTACAGGTCTGTCCCTGTATAACACTGGGGTATAGTACTGGTGGGTACAGGTCTGTCCCTGTGTAACACTGGGGTACAGTACTGGTGGGTACAGGTCTGTCCCTGTATAACACTGGGGTACAGTACTGGGGGGTACAGGTCTGTCGCTGTATAACACTGGGGTACAGTACTGGTGGGTACAGGTCTGTCCCTGTATAACACTGGGGTACAGTACTGGGGGGTACAGGTCTGTCCCTGTATAACACTGGGGTACAGTACTGGTGGGTACAGGTCTGTCACTGTATAACACTGGGGTACAGTACTGGTGGGTACAGGTCTGTCACTGTATAACACTGGGGTACAGTACTGGTGGGTACAGGTCTGTCACTGTATAACACTGGGGTACAGTACTGGTGGGTACAGGTCTGTCACTGTATAACACTGGGGTACAGTACTGGGGGGTACAGGTCTGTCACTGTATAACACTGGGGTACAGTACTGGTGGGTACAGGTCTGTCACTGTATAACACTGGGGTACAGTACTGGTGGGTACAGGTCTGTCACTGTATAACACTGGGGTACAGTACTGGTGGGTACAGGTCTGTCACTGTATAACACTGGGGTACAGTACTGGGGGGTACAGGTCTGTCCCTGTATAACACTGGGGTACAGTACTGGGGGGTACAGGTCTGTCGCTGTATAACACTGGGGTACAGTACTGGTGGGTACAGGTCTGTCCCTGTATAACACTGGGGTACAGTACTGGTGGGTACAGGTCTGTCACTGTATAACACTGGGGTACAGTACTGGTGGGTACAGGTCTGTCCCTGTATAACACTGGGGTACAGTACTGGGGGGTACAGGTCTGTCACTGTATAACACTGGGGTACAGTACTGGTGGGTACAGGTCTGTCACTGTATAACACTGGGGTACAGTACTGGTGGGGACAGGTCTGTCACTGTATAACACTGGGGTACAGTACTGGTGGGTACAGGTCTGTCACTGTATAACACTGGGGTACAGTACTGGGGGTACAGGTCTGTCACTATAACACTGGGGTACAGTACTGGGGGGTACAGGTCTGTCCCTGTATAACACTGGGGTACAGTACTGGGGGGACAGGTCTATCACTGTATAATACTGGGGTACAGTACTGGGGGGTACAGGTCTGTCCCTGTATAACACTGGGGTACAGTACTGGGGGGTACAGGTCTGTCCCTGTATAACACTGGGGTACAGTACTGGGGGGGTACAGGTCTGTCCCTGTATAACACTGGGGTACAGTACTGGTGGGTACAGGTCTGACACTGTATAACACTGGGGTACAGTACTGGGGGGTACAGGTCTGTCACTGTATAACACCGGGGTACAGTACTGGTGGGGACAGGTCTGTCCCTGTATAACACTGGGGTACAGTACTGGGGGGGTACAGGTCTGTCACTGTATAACACTGGGGTACAGTACTGGTGGGTACAGGTCTGTCACTGTATAACACTGGGGTACAGTACTGGTGGGTACAGGTCTGTCCCTGTATAACACTGGGGTACAGTACTGGTGGGGACAGGTCTGTCCCTGTATAACACTGGGGTACAGTACTGGTGGGTACAGGTCTGTCCCTGTATAACACTGGGGTACAGTACTGGTGGGGACAGGTCTGTCCCTGTATAACACTGGGGTACAGTACTGGGGGGTACAGGTCTGTCCCTGTATAACACTGGGGTACAGTACTGGTGGGGACAGGTCTGTCACTGTATAACACTGGGGTACAGTACTGGTGGGTACAGGTCTGTCCCTGTATAACACTGGGGTACAGTACTGGGGGGTACAGGTCTGTCACTGTATAACACTGGGGTACAGTACTGGTGGGTACAGGTCTGTCCCTGTATAACACTGGGGTACAGTACTGGGGGGTACAGGTCTGTCACTGTATAACACTGGGGTACAGTACTGGTGGGTACAGGTCTGTCCCTGTATAACACTGGGGTACAGTACTGGTGGGTACAGGTCTGTCACTGTATAACACTGGGGTACAGTACTGGGGGGTACAGGTCTGTCACTGTATAACACTGGGGTACAGTACTGGTGGGTACAGGTCTGTCACTGTATAACACTGGGGTACAGTACTGGTGGGTACAGGTCTGTCACTGTATAACACTGGGGTACAGTACTGGGGGGGACAGGTCTGTCCCTGTATAACACTGGGGTACAGTACTGGGGGGTACAGGTCTGTCCCTGTATAACACTGGGGTACAGTACTGGTGGGGACAGGTCTGTCACTGTATAACACTGGGGTACAGTACTGGTGGGTACAGGTCTGTCACTGTATAACACTGGGGTACAGTACTGGTGGGGACAGGTCTGTCACTGTATAACACTGGGGTACAGTACTGGTGGGTACAGGTCTGTCACTGTATAACACTGGGGTACAGTACTGGGGGGTACAGGTCTGTCACTGTATAACACTGGGGTACAGTACTGGTGGGGACAGGTCTGTCACTGTATAACACTGGGGTACAGTACTGGGGGGTACAGGTCTGTCACTGTATAACACTGGGGCACAGTACTGGTGGGGACAGGTCTGTCACTGTATAACACTGGGGTACAGTACTGGGGGGTACAGGTCTGTCACTGTATAACACTGGGGTACAGTACTGTGGGTACAGGTCTGTCACTGTATAACACTGGGGTACAGTACTGGTGGGTACAGGTCTGTCCCTGTATAACACTGGGGTACAGTACTGGGGGGTACAGGTCTGTCACTGTATAACACTGGGGTACAGTACTGGGGGGTACAGGTCTGTCCCTGTATAACACTGGGGTACAGTACTGGTGGGTACAGGTCTGTCCCTGAAAACACTGGGGTACAGTACTGGTGGGTACAGGTCTGTCACTGTATAACACTGGGGTACAGTACTGGTGGGTACAGGTCTGTCACTGTATAACACTGGGGTACAGTACTGGGGGGTACAGGTCTGTCACTGTATAACACTGGGGTACAGTACTGGGGGGTACAGGTCTGTCAGTGTATAACACTGGGGTACAGTACTGGGGGGTACAGGTCTGTCACTGTATAACACTGGGGTACAGTACTGGTGGGTACAGGTCTGTCACTGTATAACACTGGGGTACAGTACTGGTGGGTACAGGTCTGTCCCTGTATAACACTGGGGTACAGTACTGGTGGGTACAGGTCTGTCACTGTATAACACTGGGGTACAGTACTGGGGGTACAGGTCTGTCACTGTATAACACTGGGGTACAGTACTGGTGGGGACAGGTCTGTCACTGTATAACACTGGGGTACAGTACTGGTGGGGACAGGTCTGTCACTGTATAACACTGGGGTACAGTACTGGTGGGGACAGGTCTGTCCCTGTATAACACTGGGGTACAGTACTGGTGGGGACAGGTCTGTCACTGTATAACACTGGGGTACAGTACTGGTGGGTACAGGTCTGTCACTGTATAACACTGGGGTACAGTACTGGTGGGTACAGGTCTGTCCCTGTATAACACTGGGGTACAGTACTGGTGGGGACAGGTCTGTCACTGTATAACACTGGGGTACAGTACTGGTGGGTACAGGTCTGTCACTGTATAACACTGGGGTACAGTACTGGTGGGTACAGGTCTGTCCCTGTATAACACTGGGGTACAGTACTGGTGGGTACAGGTCTGTCCCTGTATAACACTGGGGTACAGTACTGGTGGGGACAGGTCTGTCACTGTATAACACTGGGGTACAGTACTGGGGGGTACAGGTCTGTCACTGTATAACACTGGGGTACAGTACTGGTGGGTACAGGTCTGTCACTGTATAACACTGGGGTACAGTACTGGTGGGTACAGGTCTGTCACTGTATAACACTGGGGTACAGTACTGGGGGGTACAGGTCTGTCCCTGTATAACACTGGGGTACAGTACTGGTGGGTACAGGTCTGTCACTGTATAACACTGGGGTACAGTACTGGTGGGTACAGGTCTGTCCCTGTATAACACTGGGGTACAGTACTGGTGGGTACAGGTCTGTCACTGTATAACACTGGGGTACAGTACTGGGGGGTACAGGTCTGTCACTGTATAACACTGGGGTACAGTACTGGTGGGTACAGGTCTGTCACTGTATAACACTGGGGTACAGTACTGGTGGGTACAGGTCTGTCACTGTATAACACTGGGGTACAGTACTGGTGGGTACAGGTCTGTCACTGTATAACACTGGGGTACAGTACTGGTGGGTACAGGTCTGTCACTGTATAACACTGGGGTACAGTACTGGTGGGTACAGGTCTGTCACTGTATAACACTGGGGTACAGTACTGGTGGGTACAGGTCTGTCTCTGTATAACACTGGGGTACAGTACTGGGGGGTACAGGTCTGTCACTGTATAACACTGGGGTACAGTACTGGTGGGTACAGGTCTGTCCCTGTATAACACTGGGGTACAGTACTGGTGGGGACAGGTCTGTCACTGTATAACACTGGGGTACAGTACTGGTGGGTACAGGTCTGTCACTGTATAACACTGGGGTACAGTACTGGTGGGTACAGGTCTGTCTCTGTATAACACTGGGGTACAGTACTGGGGGGTACAGGTCTGTCACTGTATAACACTGGGGTACAGTACTGGTGGGTACAGGTCTGTCTCTGTATAACACTGGGGTACAGTACTGGTGGGTACAGGTCTGTCACTGTATAACACTGGGGTACAGTACTGGTGGGTACAGGTCTGTCTCTGTATAACACTGGGGTACAGTACTGGGGGGTACAGGTCTGTCACTGTATAACACTGGGGTACAGTACTGGTGGGTACAGGTCTGTCCCTGTATAACACTGGGGTACAGTACTGGTGGGGACAGGTCTGTCACTGTATAACACTGGGGTACAGTACTGGTGGGTACAGGTCTGTCACTGTATAACACTGGGGTACAGTACTGGTGGGGACAGGTCTGTCCCTGTATAACACTGGGGTACAGTACTGGTGGGTACAGGTCTGTCAGTGTATAACACTGGGGTACAGTACTGGTGGGTACAGGTCTGTCACTGTATAACACTGGGGTACAGTACTGGTGGGTACAGGTCTGTCAGTGTATAACACTGGGGTACAGTACTGGTGGGTACAGGTCTGTCACTGTATAACACTGGGGTACAGTACCGGGGGGTACAGGTCTGTCCCTGTATAACACTGGGGTACAGTATTGGTGGGTACAGGTCTGTCACTGTATAACACTGGGGTACAGTACTGGTGGGTACAGGTCTGTCTCTGTATAACACTGGGGTACAGTACTGGTGGGTACAGGTCTGTCCCTGTATAACACTGGGGTACAGTACTGGTGGGGACAGGTCTGTCACTGTATAACACTGGGGTACAGTACTGGTGGGTACAGGTCTGTCACTGTATAACACTGGGGTACAGTACTGGTGGGGACAGGTCTGTCCCTGTATAACACTGGGGTACAGTACTGGTGGGTACAGGTCTGTCCCTGTATAACACTGGGGTACAGTACTGGGGGGTACAGGTCTGTCACTGTATAACACTGGGGTACAGTACTGGGGGGTACAGGTCTGTCCCTGTATAACACTGGGGTACAGTACTGGTGGGGACAGGTCTGTCACTGTATAACACTGGGGTACAGTACTGGGGGGTACAGGTCTGTCAGTGTATAACACTGGGGTACAGTACTGGTGGGGACAGGTCTGTCCCTGTATAACACTGGGGTACAGTACTGGTGGGTACAGGTCTGTCAGTGTATAACACTGGGGTACAGTACTGGTGGGTACAGGTCTGTCAGTGTATAACACTGGGGTACAGTACTGGTGGGGACAGGTCTGTCCCTGTATAACACTGGGGTACAGTACTGGTGGGTACAGGTCTGTCAGTGTATAACACTGGGGTACAGTACTGGTGGGGACAGGTCTGTCCCTGTATAACACTGGGGTACAGTACTGGTGGGTACAGGTCTGTCAGTGTATAACACTGGGGTACAGTACTGGTGGGTACAGGTCTGTCAGTGTATAACACTGGGGTACAGTACTGGGGGGTACAGGTCTGTCACTGTATAACACTGGGGTACAGTACTGGGGGGTACAGGTCTGTCACTGTATAACACTGGGGTACAGTACTGGTGGGGACAGGTCTGTCCCTGTATAACACTGGGGTACAGTACTGGTGGGTACAGGTCTGTCAGTGTATAACACTGGGGTACAGTACTGGTGGGTACAGGTCTGTCTCTGTATAACACTGGGGTACAGTACTGGGGGGTACAGGTCTATCACTGTATAACACTGGGGTACAGTACTGGTGGGTACAGGTCTGTCACTGTATAACACTGGGGTACAGTACTGAGGGGTACAGGTCTGTCACTGTATAACACTGGGGTACAGTACTGGGGGGTACAGGTCTGTCCCTGTATAACACTGGGGTACAGTACTGGTGGGTACAGGTCTGTCACTGTATAACACTGGGGTACAGTACTGGGGGGTACAGGTCTATCACTGTATAACACTGGGGTACAGTACTGGTGGGTACAGGTCTGTCACTGTATAACACTGGGGTACAGTACTGGTGGGTACAGGTCTGTCCCTGTATAACACTGGGGTACAGTACTGGTGGGTACAGGTCTGTCACTGTATAACACTGGGGTACAGTACTGGTGGGTACAGGTCTGTCACTGTATAACACTGGGGTACAGTACTGGTGGGTACAGGTCTGTCCCTGTATAACACTGGGGTACAGTACTGGGGGGGACAGGTCTGTCCCTGTACAACACTGAGGTACAGTACTGGTGGGTACAGGTCTGTCACTGTATAACACTGGGGTACAGTACTGGGGGGTACAGGTCTGTCACTGTATAACACTGGGGTACAGTACTGGTGGGTACAGGTCTGTCCCTGTATAACACTGGGGTACAGTACTGGGGGGTACAGGTCTGTCACTGTATAACACTGGGGTACAGTACTGGTGGGTACAGGTCTGTCCCTGTATAACACTGGGGTACAGTACTGGGGGGTACAGGTCTGTCAGTGTATAACACTGGGGTACAGTACTGGTGGGTACAGGTCTGTCACTGTATAACACTGGGGTACAGTACTGGGGGGGTACAGACCTGTCACTGTATAACACTGGGGTACAGTACTGGGGGGTACAGGTCTGTCACTGTATAACACTGGGGTACAGTACTGGGGGGTACAGGTCTGTCCCTGTATAACACTGGGGTACAGTGCTGGGGGTACAGGTCTGTCACTGTGTCACACTGGGGTACAGTACTGGTGGGTACAGGTCTGTCACTGTATAACACTGGGGTACAGTACTGGGGGTACAGGTCTGTCCCTGTATAACACTGGGGTACAGTACTGGGGGGTACAGGTCTGTCCCTGTATAACACTGGGGTACAGTACTGAGGGGTACAGGTCTGTCAGTGTATAACACTGGGGTACAGTACTGAGGGGTACAGGTCTGTCACTGTATAACACTGGGGTACAGTACTGGGGGGTACAGGTCTGTCACTGTATAACACTGGGGTACAGTACTGGTGGGTACAGGTCTGTCACTGTATAACACTGGGGTACAGTACTGGTGGGTACAGGTCTGTCCCTGTATAACACTGGGGTACAGTACTGGTGGGTACAGGTCTGTCACTGTATAACACTGGGGTACAGTACTGGTGGGTACAGGTCTGTCCCTGTATAACACTGGGGTACAGTACTGGTGGGTACAGGTCTGTCACTGTATAACACTGGGGTACAGTACTGGTGGGTACAGGTCTGTCACTGTATAACACTGGGGTACAGTACTGGTGGGGACAGGTCTGTCCCTGTATAACACTGGGGTACAGTACTGGGGGGTACAGGTCTGTCCCTGTATAACACTGGGGTACAGTACTGGGGGGTACAGGTCTGTCACTGTATAACACTGGGGTACAGTACTGGTGGGTACAGGTCTGTCCCTGTATAACACTGGGGTACAGTACTGGTGGGGACAGGTCTGTCACTGTATAACACTGGGGTACAGTACTGGTGGGTACAGGTCTGTCCCTGTATAACACTGGGGTACAGTACTGGGGGGTACAGGTCTGTCACTGTATAACACTGGGGTACAGTGCTGGGGGGTACAGGTCTGTCACTGTATAACACTGGGGTACAGTACTGGGGGGGTACAGGTCTGTCACTGTATAACACTGGGGTACAGTACTGGGGGGGACAGGTCTGTCCCTGTATAACACTGGGGTACAGTACTGGTGGGGACAGGTCTGTCACAGTATAACACTGGGGTACAGTACTGGGGGGTACAGGTCTGTCACTGTATAACACTGGGGTACAGTACTGGGGGGGACAGGTCTGTCCCTGTATAACACTGGGGTACAGTACTGGTGGGTACAGGTCTGTCACTGTATAACACTGGGGTACAGTACTGGGGGTACAGGTCTGTCACTGTATAACACTGTGGTACAGTACTGGTGGGTACAGGTCTGTCACTGAATAACACTGGGGTACAGTACTGGTGGGTACAGGTCTGTCCCTGTATAACACTGGGGTACAGTACTGGGGGGTACAGGTCTGTCACTGTATAACACTGGGGTACAGTACAGGGGGGTACAGGTCTGTCACTGTATAACACTGGGGTACAGTACTGGTGGGTACAGGTCTGTCACTGTATAACACTGGGGTACAGTACTGGGGGGTACAGGTCTGTCCCTGTATAACACTGGGGTACAGTACTGGTGGGTACAGGTCTGTCACTGTATAACACTGGGGTACAGTACTGGGGGGTACAGGTCTGTCCCTGTATAACACTGGGGTACAGTACTGGTGGGGACAGGTCTGTCCCTGTATAACACTGGGGTACAGTACTGGTGGGTACAGGTCTGTCACTGTATAACAGTGGGGTACAGTACTGGTGGGGACAGGTCTGTCCCTGTATAACACTGGGGTACAGTACTGGTGGGTACAGGTCTGTCACTGTATAACACTGGGGTACAGTACTGGTGGGTACAGGTCTGTCACAGTATAACACTGGGGTACAGTACTGGGGGGTACAGACCTGTCACTGTATAACACTGGGGTACAGTACTGGTGGGTACAGGTCTGTCCCTGTATAACACTGGGGTACAGTACTGGTGGGTACAGGTCTGTCACTGTATAACACTGGGATACAGTACTGGTGGGTACAGGTCTGTCACTGTATAACACTGGGGTACAGTACTGGGGGGTACAGGTCTGTCACTGTATAACACTGGGGTACAGTACTGGTGGGTACAGGTCTGTCACTGTATAACACTGGGGTACAGTACTGGTGGGTACAGGTCTGTCCCTGTATAACACTGGGGTACAGTACTGGTGGGTACAGGTCTGTCACTGTATAACACTGGGGTACAGTACTGGTGGGTACAGGTCTGTCACTGTATAACACTGGGGTACAGTACTGGTGGGTACAGGTCTGTCCCTGTATAACACTGGGGTACAGTACTGGGGGGTACAGGTCTGTCACTGTATAACACTGGGGTACAGTACTGGGGGGTACAGGTCTGTCACTGTATAACACTGGGGTACAGTACTGGGGGGTACAGGTCTGTCCCTGTATAACACTGGGGTACAGTACTGGGGGGTACAGGTCTGTCCCTGTATAACACTGGGGTACAGTACTGGTGGGTACAGGTCTGTCACTGTATAACACTGGGGTACAGTACTGGGGGGTACAGGTCTGTCAGTGTATAACACTGGGGTACAGTACTGGGGGGTACAGGTCTGTCAGTGTATAACACTGGGGTACAGTACTGGGGGGTACAGGTCTGTCCCTGTATAACACTGGGGTACAGTACTGGTGGGTACAGGTCTGTCACTGTATAACACTGGGGTACAGTACTGGTGGGTACAGGTCTGTCACTGTATAACACTGGGGTACAGTACTGGGGGGTACAGGTCTGTCACTGTATAACACTGGGGTACAGTACTGGTGGGTACAGGTCTGTCACTGTATAACACTGGGGTACAGTACTGGTGGGTACAGGTCTGTCCCTGTATAACACTGGGGTACAGTACTGGTGGGTACAGGTCTGTCCCTGTATAACACTGGGGTACAGTACTGGGGGGGACAGGTCTGTCACTGTATAACACTGGGGTACAGTACTGGGGGGGACAGGTCTGTCCCTGTATAACACTGGGGTACAGTACTGGTGGGTACAGGTCTGTCACTGTGTAACACTGGGGTACAGTACTGGTGGGTACAGGTCTGTCACTGTATAACACTGGGGTACAGTACTGGTGGGTACAGGTCTGTCACTGTATAACACTGGGGTACAGTACTGGGGGGGACAGGTCTGTCACTGTATAACACTGGGGTACAGTACTGGGGGGTACAGGTCTGTCACTGTATAACACTGGGGTACAGTACTGGGGGGGACAGGTCTGTCCCTGTATAACACTGGGGTACAGTACTGGGGGGGACAGGTCTGTCCCTGTATAACACTGGGGTACAGTACTGGTGGGTACAGGTCTGTCCCTGTATAACACTGGGGTACAGTACTGGTGGGGACAGGTCTGTCACTGTATAACACTGGGGTACAGTACTGGGGAGTACAGGTCTGTCCCTGTATAACACTGGGGTACAGTACTGGTGGGTACAGGTCTGTCACTGTATAACACTGGGGTACAGTACTGGTGGGTACAGGTCTGTCCCTGTATAACACTGGGGTACAGTACTGGTGGGTACAGGTCTGTCCCTGTATAACACTGGGGTACAGTACTGGTGGGTACAGGTCTGTCCCTGTATAACACTGGGGTACAGTACTGGTGGGTACAGGTCTGTCACTGTATAACACTGGGGTACAGTACTGGTGGGTACAGGTCTGTCACTGTATAACACTGGGGTACAGTACTGGGGGGGACAGGTCTGTCACTGTATAACACTGGGGTACAGTACTGGGGGGTACAGGTCTGTCACTGTATAACACTGGGGTACAGTACTGGGGGGGACAGGTCTGTCCCTGTATAACACTGGGGTACAGTACTGGGGGGTACAGGTCTGTCACTGTATAACACTGGGGTACAGTACTGGGGGGGACAGGTCTGTCCCTGTATAACACTGGGGTACAGTACTGGTGGGTACAGGTCTGTCCCTGTATAACACTGGGGTACAGTACTGGTGGGTACAGGTCTGTCACTGTATAACACTGGGGTACAGTACTGGGGGTACAGGTCTGTCCCTGTATAACACTGGGGTACAGTACTGGGGGTACAGGTCTGTCCCTGTATAACACTGGGGTACAGTACTGGGGGTACAGGTCTGTCACTGTATAACACTGGGGTACAGTACTGGGGGGTACAGGTCTGTCACTGTATAACACTGGGGTACAGTACTGGGGGGGTACAGGTCTGTCACTGTATAACACTGGGGTACAGTACTGGGGGGTACAGGTCTGTCACTGTATAACACTGGGGTACAGTACTGGGGGGTACAGGTCTGTCCCTGTATAACACTGGGGTACAGTACTGGGGGGTACAGGTCTGTCACTGTATAACACTGGGGTACAGTACTGGTGGGGACAGGTCTGTCACTGTATAACACTGGGGTACAGTACTGGTGGGTACAGGTCTGTCACTGTATAACACTGGGGTACAGTACTGGTGGGGACAGGTCTGTCACTGTATAACACCGGGGTACAGTACTGGGGGGTACAGGTCTGTCCCTGTATAACACTGGGGTACAGTACTGGGGGGTACAGGTCTGTCACTGTATAACACTGGGGTACAGTACTGGTGGGTACAGGTCTGTCACTGTATAACACTGGGGTACAGTACTGGGGGGTACAGGTCTGTCACTGTATAACACTGGGGTACAGTACTGGGGGGTACAGGTCTGTCACTGTATAACACTGGGGTACAGTACTGGGGGGTACAGGTCTGTCACTGTATAACACTGGGGTACAGTACTGGGGGGTACAGGTCTGTCCCTGTATAACACTGGGTACAGTACTGGGGGGTACAGGTCTGTCACTGTATAACACTGGGGTACAGTACTGGTGGGGACAGGTCTGTCACTGTATAACACTGGGGTACAGTACTGGTGGGTACAGGTCTGTCACTGTATAACACTGGGGTACAGTACTGGTGGGGACAGGTCTGTCCCTGTATAACAAAGGGGTACAGTACTGGTGGGTACAGGTCTGTCACTGTATAACACCGGGGTACAGTACTGGGGGGTACAGGTCTGTCCCTGTATAACACTGGGGTACAGTACTGGGGGGTACAGGTCTGTCACTGTATAACACCGGGGGTACAGTACTGGTGGGTACAGGTCTGTCACTGTATAACACTGGGGTACAGTACTGGTGGGGACAGGTCTGTCCCTGTATAACAAAGGGGTACAGTACTGGTGGGTACAGGTCTGTCACTGTATAACACCGGGGTACAGTACTGGGGGGTACAGGTCTGTCCCTGTATAACACTGGGGTACAGTACTGGGGGGTACAGGTCTGTCACTGTATAACACCGGGGTACAGTACTGGGGGGTACAGGTCTGTCACTGTATAACACTGGGGTACAGTACTGGGGGGTACAGGTCTGTCACTGTATAACACCGGGGTACAGTACTGGGGGGTACAGGTCTGTCCCTGTATAACACTGGGGTACAGTACTGGGGGGTACAGGTCTGTCACTGTATAACACTGGGGTACAGTACTGGTGGGTACAGGTCTGTCACTGTATAACACTGGGGTACAGTACTGGGGGGTACAGGTCTGTCACTGTATAACACTGGGGTACAGTACTGGGGGGTACAGGTCTGTCACTGTATAACACTGGGGTACAGTACTGGGGGGTACAGGTCTGTCCCTGTATAACACTGGGGTACAGTACTGGTGGGTACAGGTCTGTCACTGTATAACACTGGGGTACAGTACTGGTGGGTACAGGTCTGTCACTGTATAACACTGGGGTACAGTACTGGTGGGGACAGGTCTGTCCCTGTATAACACTGGGGTACAGTACTGGTGGGTACAGGTCTGTCTCTGTATAACACTGGGGTACAGTACTGGTGGGGACAGGTCTGTCCCTGTATAACACTGGGGTACAGTACTGGGGGGTACAGGTCTGTCACTGTATAACACTGGGGTACAGTACTGGTGGGTACAGGTCTGTCACTGTATAACACTGGGGTACAGTACTGGGGGGTACAGGTCTGTCCCTGTATAACACTGGGGTACAGTACTGGTGGGGACAGGTCTGTCACTGTATAACACTGGGGTACAGTACTGGGGGGTACAGGTCTGTCACTGTATAACACTGGGGTACAGTACTGGTGGGTACAGGTCTGTCACTGTATAACACTGGGGTACAGTACTGGTGGGTACAGGTCTGTCAGTGTATAACACTGGGGTACAGTACTGGTGGGTACAGGTCTGTCACTGTATAACACTGGGGTACAGTACTGGTGGGGACAGGTCTGTCACTGTATAACACTGGGGTACAGTACTGGTGGGTACAGGTCTGTCACTGTATAACACTGGGGTACAGTACTGGGGGGTACAGGTCTGTCACTGTATAACACTGGGGTACAGTACTGGTGGGTACAGGTCTGTCACTGTATAACACTGGGGTACAGTACTGGGGGGTACAGTCTGTCACTGTATAACACTGGGGTACAGTACTGGTGGGGACAGGTCTGTCACTGTATAACACTGGGGGTACAGTACTGGTGGGTACAGGTCTGTCACTGTATAACACTGGGGTACAGTACTGGGGGGTACAGGTCTGTCACTGTATAACACTGGGGTACAGTACTGGTGGGTACAGGTCTGCCCCTGTATAACACTGGGGTACAGTACTGGTGGGTACAGGTCTGTCACTGTATAACACTGGGGTACAGTACTGGTGGGGACAGGTCTGTCCCTGTATAACACTGGGGTACAGTACTGGTGGGGACAGGTCTGTCACTGTATAACACTGGGGTACAGTACTGGTGGGTACAGGTCTGTCACTGTATAACACTGGGGTACAGTACTGGTGGGGACAGGTCTGTCACTGTATAACACTGGGGTACAGTACTGGTGGGGACAGGTCTGTCTCTGTATAACACTGGGGTACAGTACTGGGGGGTACAGGTCTGTCACTGTATAACACTGGGGTACAGTACTGGTGGGTACAGGTCTGTCCCTGTATAACACTGGGGTACAGTACTGGTGGGCACAGGTCTGTCTCTGTATAACACTGGGGTACAGTACTGGTGGGTACAGGTCTGTCACTGTATAACACTGGGGTACAGTACTGGGGGGTACAGGTCTGTCACTGTATAACACTGGGGTACAGTACTGGTGGGTACAGGTCTGTCCCTGTATAACACTGGGGTACAGTACTGGTGGGTACAGGTCTGTCCCTGTATAACACTGGGGTACAGTACTGGTGGGTACAGGTCTGTCACTGTATAACACTGGGGTACAGTACTGGTGGGGACAGGTCTGTCACTGTATAACAATGGGGTACAGTACTGGGGGGTACAGGTCTGTCACTGTATAACACTGGGGTACAGTACCGGTGGGTACAGGTCTGTCCCTGTATAACACTGGGGTACAGTACTGGTGGGTACAGGTCTGTCCCTGTATAACACTGGGGTACAGTACTGGTGGGTACAGGTCTGTCACTGTATAACACTGGGGTACAGTACTGGTGGGGACAGGTCTGTCACTGTATAACAATGGGGTACAGTACTGGTGGGTACAGGTCTGTCACTGTATAACACTGGGGTACAGTACTGGGGGGTACAGGTCTGTCACTGTATAACACTGGGGTACAGTACTGGGGGGTACAGGTCTGTCCCTGTATAACACTGGGGTACAGTACTGGGGGGGACAGGTCTGTCACTGTATAACACTGGGGTACAGTACTGGGGGGGACAGGTCTGTCCCTGTATAACACTGGGGTACAGTACTGGGGGGGACAGGTCTGTCAGTGTATAACACTGGGGTACAGTACTGGTGGGTACAGGTCTGTCCCTGTATAACACTGGGGTACAGTACTGGTGGGGACAGGTCTGTCCCTGTATAACACTGGGGTACAGTACTGGTGGGTACAGGTCTGTCCCTGTATAACACTGGGGTACAGTACTGGTGGGGACAGGTCTGTCCCTGTATAACACTGGGGTACAGTACTGGTGGGTACAGGTCTGTCCCTGTATAACACTGGGGTACAGTACTGGTGGGGACAGGTCTGTCCCTGTATAACACTGGGGTACAGTACTGGGGGGTACAGGTCTGTCCCTGTATAACACTGGGGTACAGTACTGGTGGGTACAGGTCTGTCACTGTATAACACTGGGGTACAGTACTGGGGGGGACAGGTCTGTCACTGTATAACACTGGGGTACAGTACTGGGGGGTACAGGTCTGTCACTGTATAACACTGGGGTACAGTACTGGTGGGTACAGGTCTGACCCTGTATAACACTGGGGTACAGTACTGGTGGGTACAGGTCTGTCACTGTATAACACTGGGATACAGTACTGGTGGGTACAGGTCTGTCACTGTATAACACTGGGGTACAGTACTGGGGGGTACAGGTCTGTCCCTGTATAACACTGGGGTACAGTACTGGTGGGTACAGGTCTGTCACTGTATAACACTGGGGTACAGTACTGGTGGGTACAGGTCTGTCACTGTATAACACTGGGGTACAGTACTGGTGGGTACAGGTCTGTCACTGTATAACACTGGGGTACAGTACTGGGGGGTACAGGTCTGTCACTGTATAACACTGGGGTACAGTACTGGGGGGACAGGTCTGTCACTGTATAACACTGGGGTACAGTACTGGTGGGTACAGGTCTGTCACTGTATAACACTGGGGTACAGTACTGGTGGGTACAGGTCTGTCACTGTATAACACTGGGGTACAGTACTGGGGGGTACAGGTCTGTCACTGTATAACACTGGGGTACAGTACTGGGGGGGACAGGTCTGTCACTGTATAACACTGGGGTACAGTACTGGGGGGGACAGGTCTGTCACTGTATAACACTGGGGTACAGTACTGGGGGGGACAGGTCTGTCCCTGTATAACACTGGGGTACAGTACTGGGGGGGGACAGGTCTGTCAGTGTATAACACTGGGGTACAGTACTGGTGGGTACAGGTCTGTCCCTGTATAACACTGGGGTACAGTACTGGTGGGGACAGGTCTGTCCCTGTATAACACTGGGGTACAGTACTGGTGGGTACAGGTCTGTCCCTGTATAACACTGGGGTACAGTACTGGTGGGGACAGGTCTGTCCCTGTATAACACTGGGGTACAGTACTGGTGGGTACAGGTCTGTCCCTGTATAACACTGGGGTACAGTACTGGTGGGGACAGGTCTGTCCCTGTATAACACTGGGGTACAGTACTGGGGGGTACAGGTCTGTCCCTGTATAACACTGGGGTACAGTACTGGTGGGTACAGGTCTGTCACTGTATAACACTGGGGTACAGTACTGGGGGGGACAGGTCTGTCACTGTATAACACTGGGGTACAGTACTGGGGGGTACAGGTCTGTCACTGTATAACACTGGGGTACAGTACTGGTGGGTACAGGTCTGACCCTGTATAACACTGGGGTACAGTACTGGTGGGTACAGGTCTGTCACTGTATAACACTGGGATACAGTACTGGTGGGTACAGGTCTGTCACTGTATAACACTGGGGTACAGTACTGGGGGGTACAGGTCTGTCCCTGTATAACACTGGGGTACAGTACTGGTGGGTACAGGTCTGTCACTGTATAACACTGGGGTACAGTACTGGTGGGTACAGGTCTGTCACTGTATAACACTGGGGTACAGTACTGGGGGGTACAGGTCTGTCACTGTATAACACTGGGGTACAGTACTGGTGGGTACAGGTCTGTCCCTGTATAACACTGGGGTACAGTACTGGGGGGTACAGGTCTGTCACTGTATAACACTGGGGTACAGTACTGGTGGGTACAGGTCTGTCACTGTATAACACTGGGGTACAGTACTGGTGGGTACAGGTCTGTCCCTGTATAACACTGGGGTACAGTACTGGTGGGTACAGGTCTGTCACTGTATAACACTGGGGTACAGTACTGGGGGGTACAGGTCTGTCCCTGTATAACACTGGGGTACAGTACTGGTGGGTACAGGTCTGTCCCTGTATAACACTGGGGTACAGTACTGGTGGGTACAGGTCTGTCACTGTATAACACTGGGGTACAGTACTGGGGGGTACAGGTCTGTCACTGTATAACACTGGGGTACAGTACTGGGGGGACAGGTCTGTCACTGTATAACACTGGGGTACAGTACTGGTGGGTACAGGTCTGTCACTGTATAACACTGGGGTACAGTACTGGTGGGTACAGGTCTGTCACTGTATAACACTGGGGTACAGTACTGGTGGGTACAGGTCTGTCACTGTATAACACTGGGGTACAGTACTGGTGGGTACAGGTCTGTCCCTGTATAACACTGGGGTACAGTACTGGGGGGTACAGGTCTGTCACTGTATAACACTGGGGTACAGTACTGGTGGGTACAGGTCTGTCACTGTATAACACTGGGGTACAGTACTGGTGGGTACAGGTCTGTCCCTGTATAACACTGGGGTACAGTACTGGTGGGTACAGGTCTGTCACTGTATAACACTGGGGTACAGTACTGGGGGGTACAGGTCTGTCCCTGTATAACACTGGGGTACAGTACTGGTGGGTACAGGTCTGTCCCTGTATAACACTGGGGTACAGTACTGGTGGGTACAGGTCTGTCACTGTATAACACTGGGGTACAGTACTGGGGGGTACAGGTCTGTCCCTGTATAACACTGGGGTACAGTACTGGTGGGTACAGGTCTGTCCCTGTATAACACTGGGGTACAGTACTGGGGGGTACAGGTCTGTCACTGTATAACACTGGGGTACAGTACTGGGGGGTACAGGTCTGTCACTGTATAACACTGGGGTACAGTACTGGTGGGTACAGGTCTGTCACTGTATAACACTGTGGTACAGTACTGGGGGGTACAGGTCTGTCACTGTATAACACTGGGGTACAGTACTGGTGGGGACAGGTCTGTCACTGTATAACACTGGGGTACAGTACTGGTGGGTACAGGTCTGTCCCTGTATAACACTGGGGTACAGTACTGGGGGGTACAGGTCTGTCACTGTATAACACTGGGGTACAGTACTGGGGGGTACAGGTCTGTCACTGTATAACACTGGGGTACAGTACTGGGGGGACAGGTCTGTCTCTGTATAACACTGGGGTACAGTACTGGGGGGTACAGGTCTGTCACTGTATAACACTGGGGTACAGTACTGGGGGGTACAGGTCTGTCACTGTATAACACTGGGGTACAGTACTGGTGGGTACAGGTCTGTCCCTGTATAACACTGGGGTACAGTACTGGTGGGTACAGGTCTGTCACTGTATAACACTGGGGTACAGTACTGGTGGGTACAGGTCTGTCACTGTATAACACTGGGGTACAGTACTGGGGGGTACAGGTCTGTCACTGTATAACACTGGGGTACAGTACTGGTGGGTACAGGTCTGTCACTGTATAACACTGGGGTACAGTACTGGGGGGTACAGGTCTGTCACTGTATAACACTGGGGTACAGTACTGGTGGGGACAGGTCTGTCACTGTATAACACTGGGGTACAGTACTGGTGGGTACAGGTCTGTCACTGTATAACACTGGGGTACAGTACTGGTGGGTACAGGTCTGTCACTGTATAACACTGGGGTACAGTACTGGTGGGTACAGGTCTGTCACTGTATAACACTGGGGTACAGTACTGGTGGGTACAGGTCTGTCACTGTATAACACTGGGGTACAGTACTGGGGGGTACAGGTCTGTCAGTGTATAACACTGGGGTACAGTACTGGTGGGTACAGGTCTGTCACTGTATAACACTGGGGTACAGTACTGGTGGGTACAGGTCTGTCACTGTATAACACTGGGGTACAGTACTGGTGGGTACAGGTCTGTCACTGTATAACACTGGGGTACAGTACTGGTGGGTACAGGTCTGTCACTGTATAACACTGGGGTACAGTACTGGTGGGTACAGGTCTGTCACTGTATAACACTGGGGTACAGTACTGGGGGGTACAGGTCTGTCACTGTATAACACTGGGGTACAGTACTGGTGGGTACAGGTCTGTCGCTGTATAACACTGGGGTACAGTACTGGTGGGTACAGGTCTGTCACTGTATAACACTGGGGTACAGTACTGGTGGGGACAGGTCTGTCCCTGTATAACACTGGGGTACAGTACTGGGGGGTACAGGTCTGTCACTGTATAACACTGGGGTACAGTACTGGGGGGTACAGGTCTGTCACTGTATAACACTGGGGTACAGTACTGGTGGGGACAGGTCTGTCCCTGTATAACACTGGGGTACAGTACTGGTGGGTACAGGTCTGTCCCTGTATAACACTGGGGTACAGTACTGGTGGGTACAGGTCTGTCACTGTATAACACTGGGGTACAGTACTGGGGGGTACAGGTCTGTCAGTGTATAACACTGGGGTACAGTACTGGTGGGTACAGGTCTGTCACTGTATAACACTGGGGTACAGTACTGGTGGGTACAGGTCTGTCACTGTATAACACTGGGGTACAGTACTGGTGGGTACAGGTCTGTCACTGTATAACACTGGGGTACAGTACTGGTGGGTACAGGTCTGTCACTGTATAACACTGGGGTACAGTACTGGTGGGTACAGGTCTGTCACTGTATAACACTGGGGTACAGTACTGGGGGGTACAGGTCTGTCACTGTATAACACTGGGGTACAGTACTGGTGGGTACAGGTCTGTCGCTGTATAACACTGGGGTACAGTACTGGTGGGTACAGGTCTGTCACTGTATAACACTGGGGTACAGTACTGGTGGGGACAGGTCTGTCCCTGTATAACACTGGGGTACAGTACTGGGGGGTACAGGTCTGTCACTGTATAACACTGGGGTACAGTACTGGGGGGTACAGGTCTGTCACTGTATAACACTGGGGTACAGTACTGGTGGGGACAGGTCTGTCCCTGTATAACACTGGGGTACAGTACTGGTGGGTACAGGTCTGTCACTGTATAACACTGGGGTACAGTACTGGTGGGGACAGGTCTGTCACTGTATAACACTGGGGTACAGTACTGGTGGGTACAGGTCTGTCCCTGTATAACACTGGGGTACAGTACTGGGGGGTACAGGTCTGTCACTGTATAACACTGGGGTACAGTACTGGTGGGTACAGGTCTGTCCCTGTATAACACTGGGGTACAGTACTGGTGGGGACAGGTCTGTCACTGTATAACACTGGGGTACAGTACTGGTGGGTACAGGTCTGTCACTGTATAACACTGGGGTACAGTACTGGTGGGTACAGGTCTGTCACTGTATAACACTGGGGTACAGTACTGGTGGGTACAGGTCTGTCACTGTATAACACTGGGGTACAGTACTGGGGGGTACAGGTCTGTCACTGTATAACACTGGGGTACAGTACTGGTGGGTACAGGTCTGTCCCTGTATAACACCGGGGTACAGTACTGGTGGGTACAGGTCTGTCACTGTATAACACTGGGGTACAGTACTGGTGGGTACAGGTCTGTCACTGTATAACACTGGGGTACAGTACTGGGGGGTACAGGTCTGTCACTGTATAACACTGGGGTACAGTACTGGTGGGTACAGGTCTGTCACTGTATAACACTGGGGTACAGTACTGGTGGGTACAGGTCTGTCACTGTATAACACTGGGGTACAGTACTGGTGGGGACAGGTCTGTCACTGTATAACACTGGGGTACAGTACTGGTGGGTACAGGTCTGTCCCTGTATAACACTGGGGTACAGTACTGGGGGGTACAGGTCTGTCACTGTATAACACTGGGGTACAGTACTGGGGGGTACAGGTCTGTCCCTGGATAACACTGGGGTACAGTACTGGTGGGGACAGGTCTGTCCCTGTATAACACCGGGGTACAGTACTGGTGGGTACAGGTCTGTCACTGTATAACACTGGGGTACAGTACTGGTGGGTACAGGTCTGTCACTGTATAACACTGGGGTACAGTACTGGGGGGTACAGGTCTGTCACTGTATAACACTGGGGTACAGTACTGGTGGGTACAGGTCTGTCACTGTATAACACTGGGGTACAGTACTGGTGGGTACAGGTCTGTCACTGTATAACACTGGGGTACAGTACTGGTGGGGACAGGTCTGTCAGTGTATAACACTGGGGTACAGTACTGGGGGGTACAGGTCTGTCCCTGGATAACACTGGGGTACAGTACTGGTGGGGACAGGTCTGTCACTGTATAACACTGGGGTACAGTACTGGTGGGTACAGGTCTGTCTCTGTATAACACTGGGGTACAGTACTGGTGGGGACAGGTCTGTCTCTGTATAACACTGGGGTACAGTACTGGTGGGGACAGGTCTGTCACTGTATAACACTGGGGTACAGTACTGGGGGGTACAGGTCTGTCACTGTATAACACTGGGGTACAGTACTGGGGGGTACAGGTCTGTCACTGTATAACACTGGGGTACAGTACTGGGGGGTACAGGTCTGTCAGTGTATAACACTGGGGTACAGTACTGGGGGGTACAGGTCTGTCACTGTATAACACTGGGGTACAGTACTGGGGGGTACAGGTCTGTCACTGTATAACACTGGGGTACAGTACTGGGGGGTACAGGTCTGTCACTGTATAACACTGGGGTACAGTACTGGGGGGTACAGGTCTGTCAGTGTATAACACTGGGGTACAGTACTGGTGGGGACAGGTCTGTCACTGTATAACACTGGGGTACAGTACTGGTGGGGACAGGTCTGTCCCTGTATAACACTGGGGTACAGTACTGGTGGGTACAGGTCTGTCACTGTATAACACTGGGGTACAGTACTGGTGGGGACAGGTCTGTCCCTGTATAACACTGGGGTACAGTACTGGTGGGTACAGGTCTGTCCCTGTATAACACTGGGGTACAGTACTGGGGGGTACAGGTCTGTCCCTGTATAACACTGGGGTACAGTACTGGGGGGTACAGGTCTGTCACTGTATAACACTGGGGTACAGTACTGGTGGGTACAGGTCTGTCACTGTATAACACTGGGGTACAGTACTGGTGGGGTACAGGTCTGTCACTGTATAACACTGGGGTACAGTACTGGGGGGTACAGGTCTGTCACTGTATAACACTGGGGTACAGGACTGGTGGGTACAGGTCTGTCACTGTATAACACTGGGGTACAGTACTGGGGGGTACAGGTCTGTCACTGTATAACACTGGGGTACAGTACTGGTGGGTACAGGTCTGTCACTGTATAACACTGGGGTACAGTACTGGTGGGGACAGGTCTGTCAGTGTATAACACTGGGGTACAGTACTGATGGGTACAGGTCTGTCCCTGGATAACACTGGGGTACAGTACTGGGGGGTACAGGTCTGTCCCTGTATAACACTGGGGTACAGTACTGGGGGGTACAGGTCTGTCACTGTATAACACTGGGGTACAGTACTGGGGGGTACAGGTCTGTCACTGTATAACACTGGGGTACAGTACTGGTGGGTACAGGTCTGTCTCTGTATAACACTGGGATACAGTACTGGTGGGTACAGGTCTGTCACTGTATAACACCGGGGTACAGTACTGGTGGGTACAGGTCTGTCCCTGTATAACACTGGGGTACAGTACTGGTGGGTACAGGTCTGTCACTGTATAACACTGGGGTACAGTACTGGGGGGTACAGGTCTGTCCCTGTATAACACTGGGGTACAGTACTGGTGGGTACAGGTCTGTCACTGTATAACACTGGGGTACAGTACTGGTGGGTACAGGTCTGTCACTGTATAACACTGGGGTACAGTACTGGTGGGTACAGGTCTGTCTCTGTATAACACTGGGGTACAGTACTGGTGGGTACAGGTCTGTCACTGTATAACACTGGGGTACAGTACTGGTGGGTACAGGTCTGTCACTGTATAACACTGGGGTACAGTACTGGGGGGTACAGGTCTGTCACTCTGCCCCTCACTCCCTCCCTCACCCCCCGGGTCTCCCATTACCTCAGTCCCGGGGTTCAGGCCCAGCCGCTCTCCGCGCCGCTCCGCGCCGACTCTCTGCAGATACCAGACGGCGGCTCGGTGCGTCCCATCCCGCGGCCCCGGCTCCGGCTCCGGCTCCGGCCCCGGCCCCCCGGCCTCTCCCCCGGCCCCGGGCCCTCTCCCCTCCCCCCGCTCCTCCTCCATCGACTCTCTCCCACTCCGACAGGCGGGATCTCCGCCCTCCCAGGCCCCTGGGCTGGGATTGGCCGGTGGTCCGTGTCTCTGGGCTGTGATTGGCCGGTGATCCGGGCCCCTGGGCTGGGATTGGCCGGTGGTCCGGGCCCCTGGGCTGTGATTGGCCGGTGGTCCGGGCCCCTGGGCTGGGATTGGCCGGTGGTCCGGGCCCCTGGGCTGGGATTGGCCGGTGGTCCGGGCCCCTGGGCTGTGATTGGCCGGTGGTCCGGGCCCCTGGGCTGGGATTGGCCGGTGGTCCGGGCCCCTGGGCTGGGATTGGCCGGTGGTCCGGGCCCCTGGGCTGTGATTGGCCGGTGGTCCGGGCCCCTGGGCTGTGATTGGCCGGTGGTCTGGGCCCCTGGGCTGTGATTGGCCGGTGGTCCGGGCCCCTGGGCTGGGATTGGCCGGTGGTCCGGGCCCCTGGGCTGTGATTGGCCGGTGGTCCGGGCCCCTGGGCTGGGATTGGCCGGTGGTCGGGGCCCCTGGGCTGTGATTGGCCGGTGGTCCGGGCCCCTGGGCTGTGATTGGCCGGTGGTCTGGGCCCCTGGGCTGGGATTGGCCGGTGGTCCGGGCCCCTGGGCTGTGATTGGCCGGTGGTCTGGGCCCCTGGGCTGGGATTGGCCGGTGGTCCGGGTCCCTTGGCTGTGATTGGCCGTTGGTCTCGGTCTCTGGGCTGTGATTGGCCGGTGGTCCGGGCCCCTGGGCTGTGATTGGCCGGTGGTCCGGGTCTCTGGGCCGTGATTGGCCGGTGGTCCGGGTCTCTGGGCTGTGATTGGCCGGTGGTCCGGGTCTCTGGGCTGTGATTGGCCGGTGGTCGGGGTCTCTGGGCTGTGATTGGCCGGTGGTCCGGGTCTCTGGGCTGTGATTGGCCGGTGGCTGGGGTGTCTGGGCTGTGATTGGCCGGTGGTCCGGGTCTCTGGGCTGTGATTGGCCGGTGGTCGGGGTCTCTGGGCTGTGATTGGCCGGTGGTCCGGGTCTCTGGGCTGTGATTGGCCGGTGGCTGGGGTCTCTGGGCTGTGATTGGCCGGTGGTAGGGGTCTCTGGGCTGTGATTGGCCGGTGGTCCGGGTCTCTAGGCTGTGATTGGCCGGTGGCCCGGGTCTCTGGGCTGTGATTGGCCGGTGGCTGGGATCTCTGGGCTGTGATTGGCCGGTGGCCGGGTCACTGGGCTGTGATTGGCCGGTGGTCGGGGTCTCTGGGCTGTGATTGGCCGGTGGCCCGGGTCTCTGGGCTGTGATTGGCCGGTGGCTGGGGTCTCTGGGCTGTGATTGGCCGGTGGTCGGGGTCTCTGGGCTGTGATTGGCCGGTGGTCGGGGTCTCTAGGCTGTGATTGGCCGGTGGCCCGGGTCTCTGGGCTGTGATTGGCCGGTGGCTGGGGTCTCTGGGCTGTGATTGGCCGGTGGTCCGTGTCTCTGGGCTGTGATTGGCCGGTGGTCGGGGTCTCTGGGCTGTGATTGGCCGGTGGTCCGGGTCTCTGGGCTGTGATTGGCCGGTGGTCGGGGTCTCTAGGCTGTGATTGGCCGGTGGTCGGGGTCTCTAGGCTGTGATTGGCCGGTGGCCCGGGTCTCTGGGCTGTGATTGGCCGGTGGCTGGGGTCTCTGGGCTGTGATTGGCCGGTGGTCCGTGTCTCTGGGCTGTGATTGGCCGGTGGTCGGGGTCTCTGGGCTGTGATTGGCCGGTGGTCCGGGTCTCTGGGCTGTGATTGGCCTGTGGTCCGGGTCTCTGGGCTGTGATTGGCCGGTTGTCCAGTGTGGGGAGAGTGTGTGGAGAGGGGCGGGGTCTCCGGGTTGAGGGGCGGGGTCTCCGGGTTGAGGGGCGGGGTCTCCGGGTTGAGGGGCGGGGTCTCCGGCCTGCTCGGTGATTGGACCCCGCGCTGACCTGTCAGAGGTTGTGACGCATGCGCGCGCGGTTTGTCGGCGCGAAGATCGGGAGAGAAATCGAGGCCCGAGGCTGCAGGCCTACCCCCGGGGAGAGAGAGAGAGAGAGGCCGGAGCCCCGACCCAGAGCCGGAGCCCGGGGAGAGAGAGAGAGACCCGCCCCCGCCCTCCCTCTCACACCATGAAGCGCCGGCTCCCGGACTCAGGGCCGCGGCCCGACAACAAACAACAGAAGATGGAGGACCTGGGCCTCAATCTCAGCTCCACCTCGGACGAGGAGCCGCTGGGTGGCGGGGCCCGGGCCCGGAGTCGGAGTCGGGGTGAGGGAGAGAGAGAGAGAGAGAGGAGGGAGGGAGGCGGTGAGGGAGTGAGGGTGAGGGGAGGGTGTGAGGGGGAGGGGGAGTGAGGGGGAGGAGGGAGGAGAACATAAGAAATTGGAGCAGGAGTAGGCCAATCGGCCCCTCGAGCCTGCTCCGCCATTCAATAAGATCATGGCTGATCTGATCCTAACCTCAAATCTAAATTCATGTCCAATTTCCTGCCCGCTCCCCATAACCCCTAATTCCCTTTACTTCTAGGAAACTGTCTATTTCTGTTTTAAATTTATTTAATGATGTAGCTTCCACAGCTTCCTGGGGCAGCAAATTCCACAGACCTACCACCCTCTGAGTGAAGAAGTTTCTCCTCATCTCAGTTTTGAAAGAGCAGCCCCTTATTCTAAGATTATGCCCCCTAGTTCTAGTTTCACCCATCCTTGGGAACATCCTTACCGCATCCACCCGATCAAGACCCTTCACAATCTTATATGTTTCAATAAGATCGCCTCTCATTCTTCTGAACTCCAATGAGTAGAGTCCCAATCTGCTCAACCTCTCCTCATATGTCCGCCCCCTCATCCCCGGGATTAACCGAGTGAACCTTCTTTGTACTGCCTCGAGAGCAAGTATGTCTTTTCTTAAGTATGGGGACCAAAACTGTATGCAGTATTCCAGGTGCGGTCTCACCAATACCTTATATAACTGCAGCAATACCTCCCTGTTTTTATATTCTATCCCCCTAGCAATAAAAGCCAACATTCCGTTGGCCTTCTTGATCACCTGCTGCACCTGCATACCAACTTTTTGATTTTCTTGCACTCGGACCCCCAGATCCCTTTGTACTGCAGTACTTTCCAGTCTCTCGCCATTAAGAAAATAACTTGCTCTCTGATTTTTCCTGCCAAAGTGCATAACCTCACATTTTCCAATATTATATTGCATCTGCCAAATCTCCGCCCACTCACCCAGCCTGTCTAAAAGACAGAGGGGGTGAGGGAGGGGGTAGAGGGTGAGGGGGGGAGGGAGGGGGTAGAGGGTGAGGGGGGGAGAGAGGGAGGGGGGAGAGCGGGAGGGGTGTGAGAGGTGCGAGGGAGGGGGAGTGACAGGGGCTAATGAAGGAAAGTATTCCATATGCCTTTTTAACCACCTGTCCTGCGACCTTCAGGGATCTGTGAACATGCACTCCAAGGTCCCTCACTTCCTCTACACCTCTCAGTATCCTCCCATTTATTGTGTATTCCCTTGCCTTGTTTGCTCTCCCCAAATGCATTACCTCACACTTCTCCGGATTGAATTCCATTTCCCACTTTTCTGCCCATCTGACCAGAAACACTCGGAGCCAAGTCAGAGATGAGCACTGATATTTAATTTTAAATCTGCAAAACAAGCTGAACAGATTAATAATATATCCAATCTCTCTCTCCATCTGGCTCTTCCCCCCCCCCCCCCCCCCCCCGCTCTCCCTCTTCCCGCCCCCCCCCCCTCTCCCCTTCCCTCCCTCCCCAGAGATGGCCAGTAGTGGTGATGAAGACACTGACAGTGAGGGGAGCAGACCAGTGTTCGGTGGAGTCCTGGGCTTATCGCGACCATCACTACAGGGTGATTCCACGGACCAGCTGCAGAAAGACGCTCTCTCCAGCAAGTACTCCATGTACAACAGTGTCTCTCAGAAGCTGATGGTAAGCTGGCCTGTCCAGGGCCATGGACTGACTCTCTCCACTCTGTTTGCTGCAGGCCACTCTCTCACTCAGGTGGTTTCTTAATCATTCTGGGGATGTGGGCGACATTGGCAAGGCTGGCATTTATTGCCCGTCCCTCGCTGCCCAGGTTTGAGATAACTGAGTGACTTGCTGGGCCCCCTTCAGAGGGCAGTTAAGAGTCAATCCCGTTGGTGTGGGGTCTGGAGTCACATGTAGGCCCAGACCGGGTAAGGACGGCAGGTTTAACCTAATTGACAAGAGAACCCAGGGGAGATGACTTTTTTTTTTACGCAGCGAGTTGTTCTGATCTGGAATTCACTGCCTGAAAGGGCGGTGGAAGCAGATTCAATAATAACTTTCAAAAGGGAATTGGAGAAATATTCAAAGGGAAAAAATTCACAGGGCTATGGAGAAAGAGCAGGGGAATGGGACGAATTGGATAGCTCTTTCAAAGAGCCGGCACAGGCACGATGGGCTGAATGGCCTCCATCTGTGTTGTATCATTGTATATTCCTGTGAACAAGTCGAGTTTGTGTGACAATCCGAGAGCTTCAGAATCACTTTCACTGATTCCAGCTTTTTATGAAAAGATTCTTCAAACTGAAATCAAAGACTCAAGCCCTGTGTGTCTGGCCCCGACTTCTACCCACCACACGGTGAGAACCTGAGGGGTTGCACTGCTGTCCTGGCTGGGATTGGTGAATTCGGAACAAACTGGGGGTGGAAGGGGGATGTGATCTTTTGTCCTCTGTGTTTGCGATCCTTGTCTCTCGACTGTATCTGCACACTGTGTGTGTGACACCTCCTGCCCAGCCCCAGTCTTGCTGCAGACCCTGCTCTGTGAGATTGCACTCACTGCCTAACCTTTTGCCCTCTGTTTCCAGGCGAAGATGGGTTACCGTGAAGGGGAAGGTCTGGGGAAGTTTGGACAGGGTCGGAAGGAGATCGTTGAGACGTCCTTGCAGCGTGGCCGACGAGGTTTGGGGCTGAAGCTCAAAGGATTCGATGGAGACCTGGATGAGGACTGGCAGGATGAAAGTGAGGTGAGAAGGGGGAACAAGGGCCCACCATAACCGTTCAAGAAACTGGCGGTGCAGACGGTGAGATTAGTGAGTGTACTGTGATTATCACTGTCGGTGTAGACGGTGAGATTCGTGAGTGTACTGTGATTATCACTGTCGGTACAGACGGTGAGATTAGTGAGTGTACTGTGATTATCACTGTCGGTACAGACGGTGAGATTAGTGAGTGTGCTGTGATTATCACTGTCGGTCCAGACGGTGAGATTAGTGAGTGTACTGTGATTATCACTGTCGGTACAGACGGTGAGATTAGTGAGTGTACTGTGATTATCACTGTCGGTACAGACGGTGAGATTAGTGAGTGTACTGTGATTATCACTGTCGGTACAGACGGTGAGATTAGTGAGTGTACTGTGATTATCACTGTCGGTGCAGACGGTGAGATTAGTGAGTGTACTGTGATTATCACTGTCGGTACAGACGGTGAGATTAGTGAGTGTACTGTGATTATCACTGTCGGTACAGACGGTGAGATTCGTGAGTGTACTGTGATTATCACTGTCGGTACAGACGGTGAGATTAGTGAGTGTACTGTGATTATCACTGTCGGTACAGACGGTGAGATTAGTGAGTGTACTGTGATTATCACTGTCGGTACAGACGGTGAGATTAGTGAGTGTACTGTGATTATCACTGTCGGTACAGACGGTGAGATTAGTGAGTGTACTGTGATTATCACTGTCGGTGCAGACGGTGAGATTAGTGAGTGTACTGTGATTATCACTGTCGGTACAGACGGTGAGATTAGTGAGTGTACTATGATTATCACTGTCGGTACAGACGGTGAGATTAGTGAGTGTACTGTGATTATCACTGTCGGTGTAGACGGTGAGATTAGTGAGTGTACTGTGATTATCACTGTCGGTACAGACGGTGAGATTAGTGAGTGCACTGTGATTATCACTGTCGGTACAGACGGTGAGATTAGTGAGTGTACTGTGATTATCGCTGTCGGTGTAGACGGTGAGATTAGTGAGTGTGCTGTGATTATCACTGTCGGTACAGACGGTGAGATTAGTGAGTGTACTGTGATTATCACTGTCGGTACAGACGGTGAGATTAGTGAGTGTACTGTGATTATCACTGTCGGTACAGACGGTGAGATTAGTGAGTGTACTGTGATTATCACTGTCGGTGTAGACGGTGAGATTAGTGAGTGTACTGTGATTATCACTGTCGGTACAGACGGTGAGATTAGTGAGTGTACTGTGATTATCACTGTCGGTGTAGACGGTGAGATTAGTGAGTGTACTGTGATTATCACTGTCGGTACAGACGGTGAGATTAGTGAGTGTACTGTGATTATCACTGTCGGTACATACGGTGAGATTAGTGAGTGTACTGTGATTATCACTGTCGGTACAGACGGTGAGATTAGTGAGTGTGCTGTGATTATCACTGTCGGTACAGACGGTGAGATTAGTGAGTGAACTGTGATTATCACTGTCGGGACAGACGGTGAGATTAGTGAGTGTACTGTGATTATCACTGTCGGTACAGACGGTGAGATTAGTGAGTGTGCTGTGATTATCACTGTCGGTGTAGACGGTGAGATTAGTGAGTGTACTGTGATTATCACTGTCGGTACAGACGGTGAGATTAGTGAGTGTACTGTGATTATCACTGTCGGTGCAGACGGTGAGATTAGTGAGTGTACTGTGATTATCACTGTCGGTGTGGACGGTGAGATTAGTGAGTGTGCTGTGATTATCACTGTCGGTACAGACGGTGAGATTAGTGAGTGTACTGTGATTATCACTGTCGGTACAGACGGTGAGATTAGTGAGTGTACTGTGATTATCACTGTCGGTACAGACGGTGAGATTAGTGAGTGTACTGTGATTATCACTGTCGGTGCAGAGGGTGAGATGAGTGAGTGTACTGTGATTATCACTGTCGGGACAGACGGTGAGATTAGTGAGTGTACTGTGATTATCACTGTCGGTACAGACGGTGAGATTAGTGAGTGTACTGTGATTATCACTGTCGGTACAGACGGTGAGATTCGTGAGTGTACTGTGATTATCACTGTCGGTGTAGACGGTGAGATTAGTGAGTGTACTGTGATTATCACTGTCGGGACAGACGGTGAGATTAGTGAGTGCACTGTGATTATCACTGTCGGTACAGACGGTGAGATTAGTGAGTGTACTGTGATTATCACTGTCGGTACAGACGGTGAGATTAGTGAGTGTACTGTGATTATCACTGTCGATGTAGACGGTGAGATTGGTGAGTGTACTGTGATTATCACTGTCGGTACAGACGGTGAGATTAGTGAGTGTACTGTGATTATCACTGTCGGTACAGACGGTGAGATGAGTGAGTGTACTGTGATTATCACTGTCGGTACAGACGGTGAGATTAGTGAGTGTGCTGTGATTATCACTGTCGGTACAGACGGTGAGATTAGTGAGTGTACTGTGATTATCACTGTCGGTGTAGACGGTGAGATTAGTGAGTGTACTGTGATTATCACTGTCGGTACAGACGGTGAGATTCGTGAGTGTACTGTGAGTATCACTGTCGGTACAGACGGTGAGATTAGTGAGTGTACTGTGATTATCACTGTCGGTACAGACGGTGAGATTAGTGAGTGTACTGTGATTATCACTGTCGGTACAGACGGTGAGATTAGTGAGTGTACTGTGATTATCACTGTCGGTACAGACGGTGAGATTCGTGAGTGTACTGTGATTATCACTGTCGGTGTAGACGGTGAGATTAGTGAGTGTACTGTGATTATCACTGTCGGTACAGACGGTGAGATTAGTGAGTGCACTGTGATTATCACTGTCGGTACAGACGGTGAGATTAGTGAGTGTACTGTGATTATCACTGTCGGTGCAGACGGTGAGATTAGTGAGTGTACTGTGATTATCACTGTCGGTACAGACGGTGAGATGAGTGAGTGTACTGTGATTATCACTGTCGGTACAGACGGTGAGATTAGTGAGTGTGCTGTGATTATCACTGTCGGTACAGACGGTGAGATTAGTGAGTGTACTGTGATTATCACTGTCGGTGCAGACGGTGAGATTAGTGAGTGTACTGTGATTATCACTGTCGGTACAGACGGTGAGATTAATGAGTGTGCTGTGATAATCACTGTCGGTACAGACGGTGAGATTAGTGAGTGTGCTGTGATTATCACTGTCGGTACAGACGGTGAGATTAGTGAGTGTACTGTGATTATCACTGTCGGTACAGACGGTGAGATTAGTGAGTGTACTGTGATTATCACTGTCGGTGTAGACGGTGAGATTAGTGAGTGTACTGTGATTATCACTGTCGGTACAGACGGTGAGATTAGTGAGTGTACTGTGATTATCACTGTCGGTGTAGACTGTGAGATTAGTGAGTGTGCTGTGATTATCACTGTCGGTACAGACGGTGAGATTAGTGAGTGTACTGTGATTATCACTGTCGGTACAGACGGTGAGATTAGTGAGTGTACTGTGATTATCACTGTCGGTACAGACGGTGAGATTAGTGAGTGTACTGTGATTATCACTGTCGGTACAGACGGTGAGATTAGTGAGTGTACTGTGATTATCACTGTCGGGACAGACGGTGAGATTAGTGAGTGTACTGTGATTATCACTGTCGGTACAGACGGTGAGATTAGTGAGTGTGCTGTGATTATCACTGTCGGTGTAGACGGTGAGATTAGTGAGTGTACTGTGATTATCACTGTCGGTACAGACGGTGAGATTAGTGAGTGTACTGTGATTATCACTGTTGGTGCAGACGGTGAGATTAGTGAGTGTACTGTGATTATCACTGTCGGTGTGGACGGTGAGATTAGTGAGTGTACTGTGATTATCACTGTCGGTACAGACGGTGAGATTAGTGAGTGCACTGTGATTATCACTGTCGGTACAGACGGTGAGATTAGTGAGTCTACTGTGATTATCACTGTCGGTACAGACGGTGAGATTAGTGAGTGTACTGTGATTATCACTGTCGGTGTAGACGGTGAGATTGGTGAGTGTACTGTGATTATCACTGTCGGTACAGACGGTGAGATTAGTGAGTGTACTGTGATTATCACTGTCGGTACAGACGGTGAGATTAGTGAGTGTACTGTGATTATCACTGTCGGTACAGACGGTGAGATTAGTGAGTGTACTGTGATTATCACTGTCGGTGTAGACGGTGAGATTAGTGAGTGTACTATGATTATCACTGTCGGTACAGACGGTGAGATGAGTGAGTGTACTGTGATTATCACTGTCGGTACAGACGGTGAGATTAGTGAGTGTGCTGTGATTATCACTGTCGGTACAGACGGTGAGATTAGTGAGTGTACTGTGATTATCACTGTCGGTGTAGACGGTGAGATTAGTGAGTGTACTGTGATTATCACTGTCGGTACAGACGGTGAGATTAGTGAGTGTACTGTGATTATCACTGTCGGCACAGACGGTGAGATTAGTGAGTGTGCTGTGATTATCACTGTCGGTGTAGACGGTGAGATTAGTGAGTGTACTGTGATTATCACTGTCGGTACAGACGGTGAGATTAGTGAGTGTACTGTGATTATCACTGTCGGTACAGACGGTGAGATTAGTGAGTGTACTGTGATTATCACTGTCGGTACAGACGGTGAGATTAGTGAGTGTACTGTGATTATCACTGTCGGTACAGACGGTGAGATCAGTGAGTGTGCTGTGATTATCACTGTCGGTACAGACGGTGAGATTAGTGAGTGTACTGTGATTATCACTGTCGGTACAGACGGTGAGATTAGTGAGTATACTGTGATTATCACTGTCGGTCTAGACGGTGAGATTAGTGAGTGTACTGTGATTATCACTGTCGGTACAGACGGTGAGATTAGTGAGTGTACTGTGATTATCACTGTCGGTACAGACGGTGAGATTAGTGAGTGTACTGTGATTATCACTGTCGGTACAGACGGTGAGATGAGTGAGTGTACTGTGCTTATCACTGTCGGTGTCTAGGGTGAGATTAGTGAGTGTACTGTGATTATCACTGTCGGTACAGACGGTGAGATTAGTGAGTGTACTGTGATTATCACTGTCGGTACAGACGGTGAGATTAGTGAGTGTACTGTGATTATCACTGTCGGTACAGACGGTGAGATTAGTGAGTGTCCTGTCATTATCACTGTCGGTGTAGACGGTGAGATTAGTGAGTGTACTGTGATTATCACTGTCGGTACAGACGGTGAGATTAGTGAGTGTACTGTGATTATCACTGTCGGTACAGACGGTGAGATTAGTGAGTGCACTGTGATTATCACTGTCGGTACAGACGGTGAGATTAGTGAGTGTACTGTGATTATCACTGTCGGTACAGACGGTGAGATTAGTGAGTGTACTGTGATTATCACTGTCGGTGTAGACGGTGAGATTAGTGAGTGTACTGTGATTATCACTGTCGGTGTAGACGGTGAGATTAGTGAGTGTACTGTGATTATCACTGTCGGTACAGACGGTGAGATTAGTGAGTGTACTGTGATTATCACTGTCGGTACAGACGGTGAGATTAGTGAGTGTACTGTGATTATCACTGTCGGTACGGACGGTGAGATTAGTGAGTGTACTGTGATTATCACTGTCGGTACAGACGGTGAGATTAGTGAGTGTACTGTGATTATCACTGTCGGTACAGATGGTGAGATTAGTGAGTGTACTGTGATTATCACTGTTGGTACAGACGGTGAGATTAGTGAGTGTAATGTGATTATCACTGTCGGTGTAGACGGTGAGATTAGTGAGTGTACTGTGATTATCACTGTCGGTACAGACGGTGAGATTAGTGAGTGTACTGTGATTATCACTGTCGGTGTCGACGGTGAGATTAGTGAGTGTGCTGTGATTATCACTGTCGGTACAGACGGCGAGATTAGTGAGTGTACTGTGATTATCACTGTCGGTACAGACGGTGAGATTAGTGAGTGTACTGTGATTATCACTGTCGGTGTAGACGGTGAGATTAGTGAGTGTACTGTGATTATCACTGTCGGTACAGACGGTGAGATTAGTGAGTGTACTGTGATTATCACTGTCGGTACTGACGGTGAGATTAGTGAGTGTACTGTGATTATCACTGTCGGTACAGACGGTGAGATTAGTGAGTGTACTGTGATTATCACTGTCGGTACAGACGGTGAGATGAGTGAGTGTACTGTGATTATCACTGTCGGGACAGACGGTGAGATTAGTGAGTGTACTGTGATTATCACTGTCGGTGTAGACGGTGAGATCAGTGAGTGTACTGTGATTATCACTGTCGGTACAGACGGTGAGATTAGTGAGTGCACTGTGATTATCACTGTCGGTACAGACGGTGAGATTAGTGAGTGTACTGTGATTATCACTGTCGGTACAGACGGTGAGATTAGTGAGTGTACTGTGATTATCACTGTCGGTACAGACGGTGAGATTAGTGAGTGTGCTGTGATTATCACTGTCGTTGTAGACGGTGAGATTAGTGAGTGTACTGTGATTATCACTGTCGGTACAGACGGTGAGATTAGTGAGTGTACTATGATTATCACTGTCGGTACAGACGGTGAGATTAGTGAGTGTACTGTGATTATCACTGTCGGTACAGACGGTGAGATTAGTGAGTGTACTGTGATTATCACTGTCGGTACAGACGGTGAGATTAGTGAGTGTACTGTGATTATCACTGTCGGTACAGACGGTGAGATTAGTGAGTGTACTGTGATTATCACTGTCGGTACAGATGGTGAGATTAGTGAGTGTACTGTGATTATCACTGTCGGTGCAGACGGTGAGATTAGTGAGTGTACTGTGATTATCACTGTCGGTGTAGACGGTGAGATTAGTGAGTGTACTGTGATTATCACTGTCGGTACAGACGGTGAGATTAGTGAGTGTACTGTGATTATCACTGTCGGTACAGACGGTGAGATTAGTGAGTGTACTGTGATTATCACTGTCGGTACAGACGGTGAGATTAGTGAGTGTACTGTGATAATCACTGTCGGTGTCGACGGTGAGATTAGTTATTGTACTGTGATTATCACTGTCGGTACAGACGGTGAGATTAGTGAGTGTACTGTGATTATCACTGTCGGTACAGACGGTGGGATTAGTGAGTGTACTGTGATTATCACTGTCGGTACAGACGGTGAGATTAGTGAGTGTACTGTGATTATCACTGTCGGTACAGACGGTGAGATTAGTGAGTGTACTGTGATTATCACTGTCGGTACAGACGGTGAGATTAGTGAGTGTACTGTGATTATCACTGTCGGTACAGACGGTGAGATTAGTGAGTGTACTGTGATTATCACTGTCGGTGCAGACGGTGAGATTAGTGAGTGTACTGTGATTATCACTGTCGGTACAGACGGTGAGATTAGTGAGTGTACTGTGATTATCACTGTCGGTACAGACGGTGAGATTAGTGAGTGTACTGTGATTATCACTGTCGGTACAGACGGTGAGATTAGTGAGTGTACTGTGATTATCACTGTCGGTACAGACGGTGAGATTAGTGAGTGTACTGTGATTATCACTGTCGGTACAGACGGTGAGATTAGTGAGTGTACTGTGATTATCACTGTCTGTACAGACGGTGAGATTAGTGAGTGTACTGTGATTATCACTGTCGGTGTAGACGGTGAGATTAGTGAGTGTACTGTGATTATCACTGTCGGTACAGACGGTGAGATTAGTGAGTGTACTGTGATTATCACTGTCGGGACAGACGGTGAGATTAGTGAGTGTACTGTGATTATCACTGTCGGTACAGACGGTGAGATTAGTGAGTGTACTGTGATTATCACTGTCGGTACAGACGGTGAGATTAGTGAGTGTACTGTGATTATCACTGTCGGTACAGACGGTGAGATTAGTGAGTGTACTGTGATTATCACTGTCGGTACAGACGGTGAGATTAGTGAGTGTACTGTGATTATCACTGTCTGTACAGACGGTGAGATTAGTGAGTGTACTGTGATTATCACTGTCGGTACAGACGGTGAGATTAGTGAGTGTAATGTGATTATCACTGTCGGTGTAGACGGTGAGATTAGTGAGTGTACTGTGATTATCACTGTCGGTGTTGACGGTGAGATTAGTGAGTGTACTGTGATTATCACTGTCGGTACAGACGGTGAGATTAGTGAGTGTACTGTGATTATCACTGTCGGTACAGACGGTGAGATTAGTGAGTGTACTGTGATTATCACTGTCGGTACAGACGGTGAGATTAGTGAGTGTACTGTGATTATCACTGTCGGTGTCGACGGTGAGATTAGTGAGTGTGCTGTGATTATCACTGTCGGTACAGACGGTGAGATTAGTGAGTGTACTGTGATTATCACTGTCGGTACAGAAGGTGAGATTAGTGAGTGTACTGTGATTATCACTGTCGGTACAGACGGTGAGATTAGTGAGTGTACTGTGATTATCACTGTCGGTACAGACGGTGAGATTAGTGAGTGTACTGTGATTATCACTGTCGGTACAGACGGTGAGATTAGTGAGTGTACTGTGATTATCACTGTCGGTGTCGACGGTGAGATTAGTGAGTGTGCTGTGATTATCACTGTCGGTACAGACGGTGAGATTAGTGAGTGTACTGTGATTATCACTGTTGGTACAGACGGTGAGATTAGTGAGTGTACTGTGATTATCACTGTCGGTACAGACGGTGAGATTAGTGAGTGCACTGTGATTATCACTGTCGGTGCAGACGTTGAGATTAGTGAGTGTACTGTGATTATCACTGTCGGTACAGACGGTGAGATTAGTGAGTGTACTGTGATTATCACTGTCGGTGTCGACGGTGAGATTAGTGAGTGTACTGTGATTATCACTGTCGGTACAGACGGTGAGATTAGTGAGTGTACTGTGATTATCACTGTCGGTACAGACGGTGAGATTAGTGAGTGTACTGTGATTATCACTGTCGGTACAGACGGTGAGATTAGTGAGTGTACTGTGATTATCACTGTCGGTACAGACGGTTAGATTAGTGAGTGTACTGTGATTATCACTGTCGGTACAGACGGTGAGATTAGTGAGTGTACTGTGATTATCACTGTCGGGACAGACGGTGAGATTAGTGAGTGTACTGTGATTATCACTGTCTGTGCCGACGGTGAGATTAGTGAGTGTACTGTGATTATCACTGTCGGTGTAGACGGTGAGATTAGTGAGTGTACTGTGATTATCACTGTCGGTGTCGACGGTGAGATTAGTGAGTGTGCTGTGATTATCACTGTCGGTACAGACGGTGAGATTAGTGAGTGTACTGTGATTATCACTGTCGGTACAGACGGTGAGATGAGTGAGTGTACTGTGATTATCACTGTCGGTACAGACGGTGAGATTAGTGAGTGTACTGTGATTATCACTGTCGGTGTAGACGGTGAGATTAGTGAGTGTACTGTGATTATCACTGTCGGTGTAGACGGTGAGATTAGTGAGTGTACTGTGATTATCACTGTCGGTACAGACGGTGAGATTAGTGAGTGTACTGTGATTATCACTGTCGGTGCAGATGGTGAGATTAGTGAGTGCACTGTGATTATCACTGTCGGTACAGACGGTGAGATTAGTGAGTGTACTGTGATTATCACTGTCGGTACAGACGGTCAGATTGGTGAGTGTACTGTGATTATCACTGTCGGTACAGACGGTGAGATTAGTGAGTGTACTGTGATTATCACTGTCGGTACAGACGGTGAGATTAGTGAGTGTACTGTGATTATCACTGTCGGTGTAGACGGTGAGATCAGTGAGTGTACTGTGATTATCACTGTCGGTGTAGACGGTGAGATTAGTGACTGTACTGTGATTATCACTGTCGGTACAGACGGTGAGATTAGTGACTGCACTGTGATTATCACTGTCGGTGCAGACGGTGAGATTAGTGAGTGTACTGTGATTATCACTGTCGGTACAGACGGTGAGATTAGTGAGTGTACTGTGATTATCACTGTCGGTACAGACGGTGAGATTAGTGAGTGTACTGTGATTATCACTGTCGGTACAGACGGTGAGATTAGTGAGTGTACTGTGATTATCACTGTCGGTACAGACGGTGAGATTAGTGAGTGTACTGTGATTATCACTGTCGGTACAGACGGTGAGATTAGTGAGTGTACTGTGATTATCACTGTCGGTGTCGACGGTGAGATTAGTTATTGTACTGTGATTATCACTGTCGGTACAGACGGTGAGATTAGTGAGTGTACTGTGATTATCACTGTCGGTACAGACGGTGGGATTAGTGAGTGTACTGTGATTATCACTGTCGGTACAGACGGTGAGATTAGTGAGTGTACTGTGATTATCACTGTCGGTACAGACGGTGAGATTAGTGAGTGTACTGTGATTATCACTGTCGGTGTAGACGGTGAGATTAGTGAGTGTACTGTGATTATCACTGTCGGTACAGACGGTGAGATTAGTGAGTGTACTGTGATTATCACTGTCGGTACAGACGGTGAGATTAGTGAGTGTACTGTGATTATCACTGTCGGTGTAGACGATGAGATTAGTGAGTGTACTGTGATTATCACTGTCGGTACAGACGGTGAGATTAGTGAGTGTACTGTGATTATCACTGTCGGTACAGACGGTGAGATTAGTGAGTGTACTGTGATTATCACTGTCGGTACAGACGGTGAGATTAGTGAGTGTACTGTGATTATCACTGTCGGTACAGACGGTGAGATTAGTGAGTGTACTGTGATTATCACTGTCGGTACAGACGGTGAGATTAGTGAGTGTACTGTGATTATCACTGTCGGGACAGACGGTGAGATCAGTGAGTGTACTGTGATTATCACTGTCGGGACAGACGGTGAGATTAGTGAGTGTACTGTGATTATCACTGTCGGTGTAGACGGTGAGATCAGTGAGTGTGCTGTGATTATTACTGTCGGTGTCGACGGTGAGATCAGTGAGTGTACTGTGATTATCACTGTCGGTACAGACGGTGAGATTAGTGACTGCACTGTGATTATCACTGTCGGTACAGACGGTGAGATTAGTGAGTGTACTGTGATTATCACTGTCGGTACAGACGGTGAGATTAGTGACTGCACTGTGATTATCACTGTCGGTGTAGACGGTGAGATTAGTGAGTGTACTGTGATTATCACTGTCGGTACAGACGGTGAGATTAGTGAGTGTACTGTGATTATCACTGTCGGTACAGACGGTGAGATTAGTGAGTGTACTGTGATTATCACTGTCGGTGTAGACGGTGAGATTAGTGAGTGTACTGTGATTATCACTGTCGGTGTAGACGGTGAGATTAGTGAGTGTACTGTGATTATCACTGTCGGTACAGACGGTGAGATTAGTGAGTGTACTGTGAATATCACTGTCGGTACAGACGGTGAGATTAGTGAGTGTACTGTGATTATCACTGTCGGTGTAGACGGTGAGATTAGTGAGTGTACTGTGATTATCACTGTCGTTACAGACGGTGAGATTAGTGAGTGTACTATGATTATCACTGTCGGTACAGACGGTGAGATTAGTGAGTGTACTGTGATTATCACTGTCGGTACAGACGGTGAGATTAGTGAGTGTACTGTGATTATCACTGTCGGTACAGACGGTGAGATTAGTGAGTGTACTGTGATTATCACTGTCGGTACAGACGGTGAGATTAGTGAGTGTACTGTGATTATCACTGTCGGTCCAGACGGTGAGATTAGTGAGTGTACTGTGATTATCACTGTCGGTGTAGACGGTAAGATTAGTGAGTGTACTGTGATTATCACTGTCGGTGCAGACGGTGAGATTAGTGAGTGTACTGTGATTATCACTGTCGGTACAGACGGTGAGATTAGTGAGTGTGCTGTGATTATCACTGTCGGTTCAGACGGTGAGATTAGTGAGTGTACTGTGATTATCACTGTCGGTACAGACGGTGAGATTAGTGAGTGTACTGTGATTATCACTGTCGGTACAGACGGTGAGATTAGTGAGTGTACTGTGATTATCACTGTCGGTACAGACGGTGAGATTAGTGAGTGTACTGTGATTATCACTGTCGGTACAGACGGTGAGATTAGTGAGTGTACTGTGATTATCACTGTCGGTACAGACGGTGAGATTAGTGAGTGTACTGTGATTATCACTGTCGGTACAGACGGTGAGATTAGTGAGTGTGCTGTGATTATCACTGTCGGTACAGACGGTGAGATTAGTGAGTGTACTGTGATTATCACTGTCGGTGCAGACGGTGAGATTAGTGAGTGTACTGTGATTATCACTGTCGGTGTAGACGGTGAGATTAGTGAGTGTACTGTGATTATCACTGTCGGTACAGACGGTGAGATTAGTGAGTGTACTGTGATTATCACTGTCGGTACAGACGGTGAGATTAGTGAGTGTACTGTGATTATCACTGTCGGTACAGACGGTGAGATTAGTGAGTGTACTGTGATTATCACTGTCGGTGTCGACGGTGTGATTAGTTATTGTACTGTGATTATCACTGTCGGTACAGACTGTGAGATTAGTGAGTGTACTGTGATTATCACTGTCGGTACAGACGGTGGGATTAGTGAGTGTACTGTGATTATCACTGTCGGTACAGACGGTGAGATTAGTGAGTGTACTGTGATTATCACTGTCGGTACAGACGGTGAGATTAGTGAGTGTACTGTGATTATCACTGTCGGTACAGACGGTGAGATTAGTGAGTGTACTGTGATTATCACTGTCGGTACAGACGGTGAGATTAGTGAGTGTACTGTGATTATCACTGTCGGTACAGACGGTGAGATTAGTGAGTGTACTGTGATTATCACTGTCGGTACAGACGGTGAGATTAGTGAGTGTACTGTGATTATCACTGTCGGTACAGACGGTGAGATTAGTGAGTGTACTGTGATTATCACTGTCGGTGTAGACGGTGAGATTAGTGAGTGTACTGTGATTATCACTATTGGTACAGACGGTGAGATTAGTGAGTGTACTGTGATTATCACTGTCGGTGTAGACGGTGAGATTAGTGAGTGTACTGTGATTATCACTGTCGGTACAGACGGTGAGATTAGTGAGTGTACTGTGATTATCACTGTCGGTACAGACGGTGAGATTAGTGAGTGTACTGTGATTATCACTGTCGGTGCAGACGGTGAGATTAGTGAGTGTACTGTGATTATCACTGTCGGTACAGACGGTGAGATTAGTGAGTGTCCTGTGATTATCACTGTCGGTACAGACGGTGAGATTAGTGAGTGTACTGTGATTATCACTGTCGGTACAGACGGTGAGATTAGTGAGTGTACTGTGATTATCACTGTCGGTGCAGACGGTGAGATTAGTGAGTGTACTGTGATTATCACTGTCGGTGCAGACGGTGAGATTAGTGAGTGTACTGTGATTATCACTGTCGGTACAGACGGTGAGATTAGTGAGTGTACTGTGATTATCACTGTCGGTACAGACGGTGAGATGAGTGAGTGTACTGTGATTATCACTGTCGGTACAGACGGTGAGATTAGTGAGTGCACTGTGATTATCACTGTCGGTACAGACGGTGAGATTAGTGAGTGTACTGTGATTATCACTGTCGGTACAGACGGTGAGATTAGTGAGTGTACTGTGATTATCACTGTCGGTACAGACGGTGAGATTAGTGAGTGTACTGTGATTATCACTGTCGGTACAGACGGTGAGATTAGTGAGTGTACTGTGATTATCACTGTCGGTACAGACGGTGAGATTAGTGAGTGTACTGTGATTATCACTGTTGGTACAGACGGTGAGATTAGTGAGTGTACTGTGATTATCACTGTCGGTACAGACGGTGAGATTCGTGAGTGTAATGTGATTATCATTGTCGGTTTAGACAGTGAGATTAGTGAGTGTACTGTGATTATCACTGTCGGTACAGACGGTGAGATTAGTGAGTGTACTGTGATTATCATTGTCGGTGTAGACAGTGAGATTCGTGAGTGTACTGTGATTATCACTGTCGGGACAGACGGTAAGATTAGTGAGTGTCCTGTGATTATCACTGTCGGTACAGACGGTGAGATTAGTGAGTGTACTGTGATTATCACTGTCGGTACAGACGGTGAGATTACTGAGTGTACTGTGATTATCACTGTCGGTACAGACGGTGAGATTAGTGAGTGTACTGTGATTATCACTGTCGGTGTCGACGGTGAGATTAGTGAGTGTGCTGTGATTATCACTGTCGGTACAGACGGTGAGATTAGTGAGTGTACTGTGATTATCACTGTCGGTACAGACGGTGAGATTAGTGAGTGTACTGTGATTATCATTGTCGGTACAGACGGTAAGATTAGTGAGTGTCCTGTGATTATCACTGTCGGTACAGACGGTGAGATTAGTGAGTGTACTGTGATTATCACTGTCGGTACAGACGGTGAGATTAGTGAGTGTACTGTGTTTATCACTGTCGGTGTCTACGGTGAGATTAGTGAGTATACTGTGATTATCACTGTCGGTACAGACGGTGAGATTAGTGAGTGTACTGTGATTATCACTGTCGGTACAGACGGTGAGATTAGTGAGTGTACTGTGATTATCACTGTCGGTACAGACGGTGAGATTAGTGAGTGTACTGTGATTATCACTGTCGGGACAGACGGTAAGATTAGTGAGTGTCCTGTGATTATCACTGTCGGTACAGACGGTGAGATTAGTGAGTGTACTGTGATTATCACTGTCGGTACAGACGGTGAGATTAGTGAGTGTACTGTGATTATCACTGTCGGTGTCTACGGTGAGATTAGTGAGTGTACTGTGATTATCACTGTCGGTACAGACGGTGAGATTCGTGAGTGTACTGTGATTATCACTGTCGGTACAGACGGTGAGATTAGTGAGTGTACTGTGATTATCACTGTCGGTGTAGACGGTGAGATTAGTGAGTGTACTGTAATTATCACTGTCGGTGCAGACGGTGAGATTAGTGAGTGTACTGTGATTATCACTGTCGGTGCAGACGGTGAGATTAGTGAGTGTACTGTGATTATCACTGTCGGTGCAGACGGTGAGATTAGTGAGTGTACTGTGATTATCACTGTCGGTACAGACGGTGAGATTAGTGAGTGTACTGTGATTATCACTGTCGGTACAGACGGTGAGATTAGTGAGTGTACTGTGATTATCACTGTCGGTACAGACGGTGAGATTAGTGAGTGTACTGTGATTATCACTGTCGGTACAGACGGTGAGATTAGTGAGTGTACTGTGATTATCACTGTCGGTGTCGACGGTGAGATTAGTGAGTGTACTGTGATTACCACTGTCAGTACAGACGGTGAGATTAGTGAGTGTACTGTGATTATCGCTGTCGGTACAGACGGTGAGATTAGTGAGTGTACTGTGATTATCACTGTCGGTACAGACGGTGAGATTAGTGAGTGTACTGTGATTATCACTGTCGGTACAGACGGTGAGATTAGTGAGTGTACTGTGATTATCACTGTCGGTCCAGACGGTGAGATTAGTGAGTGTACTGTGATTATCACTGTCGGTGTAGACGGTGAGATTAGTGAGTGTACTGTGATTATCACTGTCGGTACAGACGGTGAGATTAGTGAGTGTCCTGTGATTACCACTGTCGGCACAGACGGTGAGATTAGTGAGTGTACTGTGATTATCGCTGTCGGTCCAGACGGTGAGATTAGTGAGTGTACTGTGATTATCACTGTCGGTGTAGACGGTGAGATTAGTGAGTGTACTGTGATTATCACTGTCGGTACAGACGGTGAGATTAGTGAGTGTACTGTGATTATCACTGTCGGTACAGACGGTGAGATCAGTGAGTGTACTGTGATTATCACTGTCGGTGTAGACGGTGAGATTAGTGAGTGTGCTGTGATTATCACTGTCGGTACAGACGGTGAGATTAGTGAGTGTACTGTGATTATCACTGTCGGTACAGACGGTGAGATTAGTGAGTGTACTGTGATTATCACTGTCGGTACAGACGGTGAGATTAGTGAGTGTACTGTGATTATCACTGTCGGTACAGACGGTGAGATTAGTGAGTGTACTGTGATTATCACTGTCGGTACAGACGGTGAGATTAGTGAGTGTACTGTGATTATCACTGTCGGTACAGACGGTGAGATTAGTGAGTGTACTGTGATTATCACTGTCGGTGTCGACGGTGAGATTGGTGAGTGTACTGTGATTATCACTGTCGGTACAGACGGTGAGATTAGTGAGTGCGCTATGATTATCACTGTCGGTACAGACGGTGAGATTAGTGAGTGTACTGTGATTATCACTGTCGGTACAGACGGTGAGATTAGTGAGTGTACTGTGATTATCACTGTCGGTACAGACGGTGAGATTAGTGAGTGTACTGTGATTATCACTGTCGGTACAGACGGTGAGATTAGTGAGTGTACTGTGATTATCACTGTCGGTACAGACGGTGAGATTAGTGAGTGTCATGTGATTATCACTGTCGGTGTAGACGGTGAGATTAGTGAGTGTACTGTGATTATCACTGTCGGTACAGACGGTGAGATTAGTGAGTGTACTGTGATTATCACTGTCGGTGTCGACGGTGAGATTAGTGAGTGTGCTGTGATTATCACTGTCGGTACAGACGGTGAGATTAGTGAGTGTACTGTGATTATCACTGTCGGTACAGACGGTGAGATTAGTGAGTGTACTGTGATTATCACTGTCGGTACAGACGGTGAGATTAGTGAGTGCACTGTGATTATCACTGTCGGTGTAGACGGTGAGATTAGTGAGTGTACTGTGATTATCACTGTCGGTGTAGACGGTGAGATTAGTGAGTGTACTGTGATTATCACTGTCGGCACAGACGGTGAGATTAGTGAGTGTACTGTGATTATCACTGTCGGTGTAGACGGTGAGATTAGTGAGTGTACTGTGATTATCACTGTCGGTACAGACGGTGAGATTAGTGAGTGTACTGTGATTATCACTGTCGGTACAGACGGTGAGATTAGTGAGTGTCCTGTGATTATCACTGTCGGTGCAGACGGTGAGATTAGTGAGTGTACTGTGATTATCACTGTCGGTACAGACGGTGAGATTAGTGAGTGTACTGTGATTATCACTGTCGGTGCAGACGGTGAGATTAGTGAGTGTACTGTGATTATCACTGTCGGTGTAGACGGTGAGATTAGTGAGTGTACTGTGATTATCACTGTCGGTACAGACGGTGAGATTAGTGAGTGTACTGTGATTATCACTGTCGGTGCAGACGGTGAGATGAGTGAGTGTACTGTGATTATCACTGTCGGTACAGACGGTGAGATTAGTGAGTGCACTGTGATTATCACTGTAGGTACAGACGGTGAGATTAGTGAGTGTACTGTGATTATCACTGTCGGTACAGACGGTGAGATTAGTGAGTGTACTGTGATTATCACTGTCGGTACAGACGGTGAGATTAGTGAGTGTACTGTGATTATCACTGTCGGTACAGACGGTGAGATTAGTGAGTGTACTGTGATTATCACTGTTGGTACAGACGGTGAGATTAGTGAGTGTACTGTGATTATCACTGTCGGTACAGACGGTGAGATTCGTGAGTGTAATGTGATTATCATTGTCGGTGTAGACAGTGAGATTAGTGAGTGTACTGTGATTATCACTGTCGGTGTCGACGGTGAGATTAGTGAGTGTGCTGTGATTATCACTGTCGGTACAGACGGTGAGATTAGTGAGTGTACTGTGATTATCACTGTCGGTACAGACGGTGAGATTAGTGAGTGTACTGTGATTATCACTGTCGGTACAGACGGTGAGATTAGTGAGTGTACTGTGATTATCATTGTCGGTACAGACGGTAAGATTAGTGAGTGTCCTGTGATTATCACTGTCGGTACAGACGGTGAGATTAGTGAGTGTACTGTGATTATCACTGTAGGTGCAGACGGTGAGATTAGTGAGTGTACTGTGTTTATCACTGTCGGTACAGACGGTGAGATTAGTGAGTGTACTGTGATTATCACTGTCGGTACAGACGGTGAGATTAGTGAGTGTACTGTGATTATCACTGTCGGTACAGACGGTGAGATTAGTGAGTGTACTGTGATTATCACTGTCGGTACAGACGGTGAGATTAGTGAGTGTACTGTGATTATCACTGTCGGGACAGACGGTAAGATTAGTGAGTGTCCTGTGATTATCACTGTCGGTACAGACGGTGAGATTAGTGAGTGTACTGTGATTATCACTGTCGGTACAGACGGTGAGATTAGTGAGTGTACTGTGATTATCACTGTCGGTGTCTACAGTGAGATTAGTGAGTGTACTGTGATTATCACTGTCGGTACAGACGGTGAGATTAGTGAGTGTACTGTGATTATCACTGTCGGTACAGACGGTGAGATTAGTGAGTGTACTGTGATTATCACTGTCGGTGTAGACGGTGAGATTAGTGAGTGTACTGTGATTATCACTGTCGGTGCAGACGGTGAGATTAGTGAGTGTACTGTGATTATCACTGTCGGTGCAGACGGTGAGATTAGTGAGTGTACTGTGATTATCACTGTCGGTACAGACGGTGAGATTAGTGAGTGTACTGTGATTATCACTGTCGGTACAGACGGTGAGATTAGTGAGTGTACTGTGATTATCACTGTCGGTACAGACGGTGAGATTAGTGAGTGTACTGTGATTATCACTGTCGGTACAGACGGTGAGATTAGTGAGTGTACTGTGATTATCACTGTCGGTACAGACGGTGAGATTAGTGAGTGTACTGTGATTATCACTGTCGGTACAGACGGTGAGATTAGTGAGTGTACTGTGATTATCACTGTCGGTGTAGACGGTGAGATTAGTGAGTGTACTGTGATTATCACTGTCGGTACAGACGGTGAGATTAGTGAGTGTACTGTGATTATCACTGTCGGTACAGACGGTGAGATTAGTGAGTGTACTGTGATTATCACTGTCGGTACAGACGGTGAGATTAGTGAGTGTACTGTGATTATCACTGTCGGTACAGACGGTGAGATTAGTGAGTGTACTGTGATTATCACTGTCGGTGTAGACGGTGAGATTAGTGAGTGTACTGTGATTATCACTGTCGGTACAGACGGTGAGATTAGTGAGTGTACTGTGATTATCACTGTCGGTGTCGACGGTGAGATTAGTGAGTGTGCTGTGATTATCACTGTCGGTACAGACGGTGAGATTAGTGAGTGTACTGTGATTATCACTGTCGGTACAGACGGTGAGATTAGTGAGTGTACTGTGATTATCACTGTCGGCACAGACGGTGAGATTAGTGAGTGTACTGTGATTATCACTGTCGGTGTAGACGGTGAGATTAGTGAGTGTACTGTGATTATCACTGTCGGTACAGACGGTGAGATTAGTGAGTGTACTGTGATTATCACTGTCGGTACAGACGGTGAGATTAGTGAGTGTCCTGTGATTATCACTGTCGGTGCAGACGGTGAGATTAGTGAGTGTACTGTGATTATCACTGTCGGTACAGACGGTGAGATTAGTGAGTGTACTGTGATTATCACTGTCGGTGCAGACGGTGAGATTAGTGAGTGTACTGTGATTATCACTGTCGGTGTAGACGGTGAGATTAGTGAGTGTACTGTGATTATCACTGTCGGTACAGACGGTGAGATTAGTGAGTGTACTGTGATTATCACTGTCGGTGCAGACGGTGAGATGAGTGAGTGTACTGTGATTATCACTGTCGGTACAGACGGTGAGATTAGTGAGTGCACTGTGATTATCACTGTAGGTACAGACGGTGAGATTAGTGAGTGTACTGTGATTATCACTGTCGGTACAGACGGTGAGATTAGTGAGTGTACTGTGATTATCACTGTCGGTACAGACGGTGAGATTAGTGAGTGTACTGTGATTATCACTGTCGGTACAGACGGTGAGATTAGTGAGTGTACTGTGATTATCACTGTTGGTACAGACGGTGAGATTAGTGAGTGTACTGTGATTATCACTGTCGGTACAGACGGTGAGATTCGTGAGTGTAATGTGATTATCATTGTCGGTGTAGACAGTGAGATTAGTGAGTGTACTGTGATTATCACTGTCGGTGTCGACGGTGAGATTAGTGAGTGTGCTGTGATTATCACTGTCGGTACAGACGGTGAGATTAGTGAGTGTACTGTGATTATCACTGTCGGTACAGACGGTGAGATTAGTGAGTGTACTGTGATTATCACTGTCGGTACAGACGGTGAGATTAGTGAGTGTACTGTGATTATCATTGTCGGTACAGACGGTAAGATTAGTGAGTGTCCTGTGATTATCACTGTCGGTACAGACGGTGAGATTAGTGAGTGTACTGTGATTATCACTGTAGGTGCAGACGGTGAGATTAGTGAGTGTACTGTGTTTATCACTGTCGGTACAGACGGTGAGATTAGTGAGTGTACTGTGATTATCACTGTCGGTACAGACGGTGAGATTAGTGAGTGTACTGTGATTATCACTGTCGGTACAGACGGTGAGATTAGTGAGTGTACTGTGATTATCACTGTCGGTACAGACGGTGAGATTAGTGAGTGTACTGTGATTATCACTGTCGGGACAGACGGTAAGATTAGTGAGTGTCCTGTGATTATCACTGTCGGTACAGACGGTGAGATTAGTGAGTGTACTGTGATTATCACTGTCGGTACAGACGGTGAGATTAGTGAGTGTACTGTGATTATCACTGTCGGTGTCTACAGTGAGATTAGTGAGTGTACTGTGATTATCACTGTCGGTACAGACGGTGAGATTAGTGAGTGTACTGTGATTATCACTGTCGGTACAGACGGTGAGATTAGTGAGTGTACTGTGATTATCACTGTCGGTGTAGACGGTGAGATTAGTGAGTGTACTGTGATTATCACTGTCGGTGCAGACGGTGAGATTAGTGAGTGTACTGTGATTATCACTGTCGGTGCAGACGGTGAGATTAGTGAGTGTACTGTGATTATCACTGTCGGTACAGACGGTGAGATTAGTGAGTGTACTGTGATTATCACTGTCGGTACAGACGGTGAGATTAGTGAGTGTACTGTGATTATCACTGTCGGTACAGACGGTGAGATTAGTGAGTGTACTGTGATTATCACTGTCGGTACAGACGGTGAGATTAGTGAGTGTACTGTGATTATCACTGTCGGTACAGACGGTGAGATTAGTGAGTGTACTGTGATTATCACTGTCGGTACAGACGGTGAGATTAGTGAGTGTACTGTGATTATCACTGTCGGTGTAGACGGTGAGATTAGTGAGTGTACTGTGATTATCACTGTCGGTACAGACGGTGAGATTAGTGAGTGTACTGTGATTATCACTGTCGGTACAGACGGTGAGATTAGTGAGTGTACTGTGATTATCACTGTCGGTACAGACGGTGAGATTAGTGAGTGTACTGTGATTATCACTGTCGGTACAGACGGTGAGATTAGTGAGTGTACTGTGATTATCACTGTCGGTGTAGACGGTGAGATTAGTGAGTGTACTGTGATTATCACTGTCGGTACAGACGGTGAGATTAGTGAGTGTACTGTGATTACCACTGTCGGTACAGACGGTGAGATTAGTGAGCGTACTGTGATTATCGCTGTCGGTCCAGACGGTGAGATTAGTGAGTGTACTGTGATTATCACTGTCGGTGTAGACGGTGAGATTAGTGAGTGTACTGTGATTATCACTGTCGGTACAGACGGTGAGATTAGTGAGTGTACTGTGATTATCACTGTCGGTACAGACGGTGAGATCAGTGAGTGTACTGTGATTATCACTGTCGGTGTAGACGGTGAGATTAGTGAGTGTGCTGTGATTATCACTGTCGGTACAGACGGTGAGATTAGTGAGTGTACTGTGATTATCACTGTCGGTACAGACGGTGAGATTAGTGAGTGTACTGTGATTATCACTGTCGGTACAGACGGTGAGATTAGTGAGTGTACTGTGATTATCACTGTCGGTACAGACGGTGAGATTAGTGAGTGTACTGTGATTATCACTGTCGGTACAGACGGTGAGATTAGTGAGTGTACTGTGATTATCACTGTCGGTACAGACGGTGAGATTAGTGAGTGTACTGTGATTATCACTGTCGGTACAGACGGTGAGATTAGTGAGTGTACTGTGATTATCACTGTCGGTACAGACGGTGAGATTAGTGAGTGTACTGTGATTATCACTGTCGGTACAGACGGTGAGATTAGTGAGTGTACTGTGATTATCACTGTCGGTACAGACGGTGAGATTAGTGAGTGTACTGTGATTATCACTGTCGGTACAGACGGTGAGATTAGTGAGTGTACTGTGATTATCACTGTCGGTGTAGACTGTGAGATTAGTGAGTGTACTGTGATTATCACTGTCGGTACAGACGGTGAGATTAGTGAGTGCGCTGTGATTATCACTGTCGGTACAGACGGTGAGATTAGTGAGTGTACTGTGATTATCACTGTCGGTACAGACGGTGAGATTAGTGAGTGTACTGTGATTATCACTGTCGGTACAGACGGTGAGATTAGTGAGTGTACTGTGATTATCACTGTCGGTACAGACGGTGAGATTAGTGAGTGTACTGTGATTATCACTGTCGGTACAGACGGTGAGATTAGTGAGTGTCATGTGATTATCACTGTCGGTGTAGACGGTGAGATTAGTGAGTGTACTGTGATTATCACTGTCGGTACAGACGGTGAGATTAGTGAGTGTACTGTGATTATCACTGTCGGTGTCGACGGTGAGATTAGTGAGTGTGCTGTGATTATCACTGTCGGTACAGACGGTGAGATTAGTGAGTGTACTGTGATTATCACTGTCGGTACAGACGGTGAGATTAGTGAGTGTACTGTGATTATCACTGTCGGTTCAGACGGTGAGATTAGTGAGTGCACTGTGATTATCACTGTCGGTACAGACGGTGAGATTAGTGAGTGTACTGTGATTATCACTGTCGGTGCAGACGGTGAGATTAGTGAGTGTACTGTGATTATCACTGTCGGTGTCGACGGTGAGATTAGTGAGTGTACTGTGATTATCACTGTCGTTACAGACGGTGAGATTAGTGAGTGTGCTGTGATTATCACTGTCGGTACAGACGGTGAGATTAGTGAGTGTGCTGTGATTATCACTGTCGGTACAGACGGTGAGATTAGTGAGTGTACTGTGATTATCACTGTCGGTGCAGACGGTGAGATTAGTGAGTGTACTGTGATTATCACTGTCGGTACAGACGGTGAGATTAGTGAGTGTACTGTGATTATCACTGTCGGTACAGACGGTGAGATTAGTGAGTGTGCTGTGATTATCACTGTCGGTACAGACGGTGAGATTAGTGAGTGTACTGTGATTATCACTGTCGGTACAGACGGTGAGATGAGTGAGTGTACTGTGATTATCACTGTCGGTACAGACGGTGAGATGAGTGAGTGTACTGTGATTATCACTGTCGGTACAGACGGTGAGATGAGTGAGTGTACTGTGATTATCACTGTCGGAACAGACGGTGAGATTTGTGAGTGCACTGTGATTATCACTGTCGGTGTAGACGGTGAGATTAGTGAGTGCGCTGTGATTATCACTGTCGGTACAGACGGTGAGATTCGTGAGTGTGCTGTGATTATCACTGTCGGTACAGACGGTGAGATTAGTGAGTGTGCTGTGATTATCACTGTCGGTACAGACGGTGAGATTAGTGATTGTGCTGTGATTATCACTGTCGGTACAGACGGTGAGATTCGTGAGTGTGCTGTGATTATTACTGTCGGTACAGACGGTGAGATGAGTGAGTGTGCTGTGATTATCACTGTCGGTACAGACGGTGAGATTAGTGAGTGTACTGTGATTATCACTGTCGGTACAGACGGTGAGATTAGTGAGTGTACTGTGATTATCACTGTCGGTACAGACGGTGAGATTAGTGAGTGTACTGTGATTATCATTGTCCGTACCGACGGTGAGATTAGTGAGTGTACTGTGATTATCACTGTCGGTGCAGACGGTGAGATTAGTGAGTGTACTGTGATTATCACTGTCGGTACAGACGGTGAGATTAGTGAGTGTACTGTGATTATCACTGTCGGTGCAGACGGTGAGATTAGTGAGTGTACTGTGATTATCACTGCAGGTACAGACGGTGAGATGAGTGAGTGCACTGTGATTATCACTTTCGGTCCAGACGGTGAGATTAGTGAGTGTACTGTGATTATCACTGTCGGTACAGACGGTGAGATTAGTGAGTGTACTGTGATTATCACTGTCGGTACAGACGGTGAGATTAGTGAGTGTACTGTGATTATCACTGTCGGTACAGACGGTGAGATTAGTGAGTGTCCTGTGATTATCACTGTCGGTACAGACGGTGAGATTAGTGAGTGCGCTGTGATTATCACTGTCGGTACAGACGGTGAGATTAGTGAGTGCGCTGTGATTATCACTGTCGGTACAGACGGTGAGATTAGTGAATGTGCTGTGATTATCACTGTCGGTGCAGACGGTGAGATTAGTGAGTGTACTGTGATTATCACTGTCGGTGCAGACGGTGAGATTAGTGAGTGTACTGTGATTATCACTGTCGGTACAGACGGTGAGATTAGTGAGTGTACTGTGATTATCACTGTCGGTACAGACGGTGAGATTAGTGAGTGTACTGTGATTATCACTGTCTGTACAGACGGTGAGATTAGTGAGTGTACTGTGATTATCACTGTCGGTACAGACGGTGAGATTAGTGAGTGTACTGTGATTATCACTGTCGGTACAGACGGTGAGATTAGTGAGTGTACTGTGATTATCACTGTCGGTACAGACGGTGAGATTAGTGAGTGTACTGTGATTATCACTGTCGGTGTAGACGGTGAGATTAGTGAGTGTACTGTGATTATCACTGTCGGTACAGACGGTGAGATTAGTGAGTGTACTGTGATTACCACTGTCGGTACAGACGGTGAGATTAGTGAGTGTACTGTGATTATCGCTGTCGGTCCAGACGGTGAGATTAGTGAGTGTACTGTGATTATCACTGTCGGTGTAGACGGTGAGATTAGTGAGTGTACTGTGATTATCACTGTCGGTACAGACGGTGAGATTAGTGAGTGTACTGTGATTATCACTGTCGGTACAGACGGTGAGATCAGTGAGTGTACTGTGATTATCACTGTCGGTGTAGACGGTGAGATTAGTGAGTGTGCTGTGATTATCACTGTCGGTACAGACGGTGAGATTAGTGAGTGTACTGTGATTATCACTGTCGGTACAGACGGTGAGATTAGTGAGTGTACTGTGATTATCACTGTCGGTACAGACGGTGAGATTAGTGAGTGTACTGTGATTATCACTGTCGGTACAGACGGTGAGATTAGTGAGTGTACTGTGATTATCACTGTCGGTACAGACGTTGAGATTAGTGAGTGTACTGTGATTATCACTGTCGGTACAGACGGTGAGATTAGTGAGTGTACTGTGATTATCACTGTCGGTACAGACGGTGAGATTAGTGAGTGTACTGTGATTATCACTGTCGGTGTCTACGGTGAGATTAGTGAGTGTACTGTGATTATCACTGTCGGTCCAGACGGTGAGATTAGTGAGTGTACTGTGATTATCACTGTCGGTACAGACGGTGAGATTAGTGAGTGTACTGTGATTATCACTGTCGGTACAGACGGTGAGATTAGTGAGTGTACTGTGATTATCACTGTCGGTGTAGACGGTGAGATTAGTGAGTGTACTGTGATTATCACTGTCGGTACAGACGGTGAGATTAGTGAGTGCGCTGTGATTATCACTGTCGGTACAGACGGTGAGATTAGTGAGTGTACTGTGATTATCACTGTCGGTACAGACGGTGAGATTAGTGAGTGTACTGTGATTATCACTGTCGGTACAGACGGTGAGATTAGTGAGTGTACTGTGATTATCACTGTCGGTGTCGACGGTGAGATTAGTGAGTGTGCTGTGATTATCACTGTCGGTACAGACGGTGAGATTAGTGAGTGTACTGTGATTATCACTGTCGGTACAGACGGTGAGATTAGTGAGTGTACTGTGATTATCACTGTCGGTTCAGACGGTGAGATTAGTGAGTGCACTGTGATTATCACTGTCGGTACAGACGGTGAGATTAGTGAGTGTACTGTGATTATCACTGTCGGTGCAGACGGTGAGATTAGTGAGTGTACTGTGATTATCACTGTCGGTGTCGACGGTGAGATTAGTGAGTGTACTGTGATTATCACTGTCGTTACAGACGGTGAGATTAGTGAGTGTGCTGTGATTATCACTGTCGGTACAGACGGTGAGATTAGTGAGTGTGCTGTGATTATCACTGTCGGTACAGACGGTGAGATTAGTGAGTGTACTGTGATTATCACTGTCGGTGCAGACGGTGAGATTAGTGAGTGTACTGTGATTATCACTGTCGGTACAGACGGTGAGATTAGTGAGTGTACTGTGATTATCACTGTCGGTACAGACGGTGAGATTAGTGAGTGTGCTGTGATTATCACTGTCGGTACAGACGGTGAGATTAGTGAGTGTACTGTGATTATCACTGTCGGTACAGACGGTGAGATGAGTGAGTGTACTGTGATTATCACTGTCGGTACAGACGGTGAGATGAGTGAGTGTACTGTGATTATCACTGTCGGTACAGACGGTGAGATGAGTGAGTGTACTGTGATTATCACTGTCGGAACAGACGGTGAGATTTGTGAGTGCACTGTGATTATCACTGTCGGTGTAGACGGTGAGATTAGTGAGTGCGCTGTGATTATCACTGTCGGTACAGACGGTGAGATTCGTGAGTGTGCTGTGATTATTACTGTCGGTACAGACGGTGAGATGAGTGAGTGTGCTGTGATTATCACTGTCGGTACAGACGGTGAGATTAGTGAGTGTACTGTGATTATCACTGTCGGTACAGACGGTGAGATTAGTGAGTGTACTGTGATTATCACTGTCGGTACAGACGGTGAGATTAGTGAGTGTACTGTGATTATCATTGTCCGTACCGACGGTGAGATTAGTGAGTGTACTGTGATTATCACTGTCGGTGCAGACGGTGAGATTAGTGAGTGTACTGTGATTATCACTGTCGGTACAGACGGTGAGATTAGTGAGTGTACTGTGATTATCACTGTCGGTGCAGACGGTGAGATTAGTGAGTGTACTGTGATTATCACTGCAGGTACAGACGGTGAGATGAGTGAGTGCACTGTGATTATCACTTTCGGTCCAGACGGTGAGATTAGTGAGTGTGCTGTGATTATCACTGTCGGTACAGACGGTGAGATTAGTGAGTGTGCTGTGATTATCACTGTCGGTGTGGACGGTGAGATTAGTGAGTGTGCTGTGATTATCACTGTCGGTACAGACGGTGAGATTAGTGAGTGTACTGTGATTATCACTGTCGGTACAGACGGTGAGATAAGTGAGTGTACTGTGATTATCACTGTCGGTGCAGACGGTGAGATTAGTGAGTGTACTGTGATTATCACTGTCGGTACAGACGGTGAGATTAGTGAGTGTACTGTGATTATCACTGTCGGTACAGACGGTGAGATTAGTGAGTGTACTGTGATTATCACTGTCGGTACAGACGGTGAGATTAGTGAGTGTACTGTGATTATCACTGTCGGTACAGACGGTGAGATTAGTGAGTGCACTGTGATTATCACTGTCGGTACAGACGGTGAGATTAGTGAGTGTACTGTGATTATCACTGTCGGTACAGACGGTGAGATTAGTGAGTGTACTGTGATTATCACTGTTGGTACAGACGGTGAGATTGGTGAGTGTACTGTGATTATCACTGTCGGTACAGACGGTGAGATTCGTGAGTGTAATGTGATTATCATTGTCGGTTCAGACAGTGAGATTAGTGAGTGTACTGTGATTATCACTGTCGGTACAGACGGTGAGATTAGTGAGTGTACTGTGATTATCACTGTCGGTACAGACGGTGAGATGAGTGAGTGTGCTGTGATTATCACTGTCGGTACAGACGGTGAGATTAGTGAGTGTGCTGTGATTATCACTGTCGGTACAGACGGTGAGATTAGTGAGTGTACTGTGATTATCATTGTCGGTACAGACGGTAAGATTAGTGAGTGTCCTGTGATTATCACTGTCGGTACAGACGGTGAGATTAGTGAGTGTACTGTGATTATCACTGTCGGTACAGACGGTGAGATTAGTGAGTGTACTGTGATTATCACTGTCGGTGTCTACGGTGAGATTAGTGAGTGTACTGTGATTATCACTGTCGGTACAGACGGTGAGATTAGTGAGTGTACTGTGATTATCACTGTCGGTACAGACGGTGAGATCAGTGAGTGTACTGTGATTATCACTGTCGGTACAGACGGTGAGATTAGTGAGTGTACTGTGATTATCACTGTCGGTGTAGACGGTGAGATTAGTGAGTGTGCTGTGATTATCACTGTCGGTACAGACGGTGAGATTAGTGAGTGTACTGTGATTATCACTGTCGGTACAGACGGTGAGATTAGTGAGTGTACTGTGATTATCACTGTCGGTACAGACGGTGAGATTAGTGAGTGTACTGTGATTATCACTGTCGGTACAGACGGTGAGATTAGTGAGTGTACTGTGATTATCACTGTCGGTACAGACGGTGAGATTAGTGAGTGTACTGTGATTATCACTGTCGGTACAGACGGTGAGATTAGTGAGTGTACTGTGATTATCACTGTCGGTACAGACGGTGAGATTAGTGAGTGTGCTGTGATTATCACTGTCGGTACAGACGGTGAGATTAGTGAGTGTACTGTGATTATCACTGTCGGTACAGACGGTGAGATTAGTGAGTGTACTGTGATTATCACTGTCGGTGTCGACGGTGAAATTAGTGAGTGTGCTGTGATTATCACTGTCGGTACAGACGGTGAGATTAGTGAGTGTGCTGTGATTATCACTGTCGGTACAGACGGTGAGATTCGTGAGTGTACTGTGATTATCACTGTCGGTTCAGACGGTGAGATTAGTGAGTGTACTGTGATTATCACTGTCGGTACAGACGGTGAGATTCGTGAGTGTACTGTGATTATCACTGTCGGTACAGACGGTGAGATTAGTGAGTGTACTGTGATTATCACTGTCGGTGCAGACGGTGAGATTAGTGAGTGTACTGTGATTATCACTGTCGGTACAGACGGTGAGATTAGTGAGTGTACTGTGATTATCACTGTCGGGACAGACGGTGAGATTAGTGAGTGTACTGTGATTATCACTGTCGGTACAGACGGTGAGATTAGTGAGTGTACTGTGATTATCACTGTCGGTACAGACGGTGAGATTCGTGAGTGTACTGTGATTATCATTGTCGGTGTAGACGGTGAGATTAGTGAGTGTACTGTGATTATCACTGTCGGTACAGACGGTGAGATTAGTGAGTGTACTGTGATTATCACTGTCGGTACAGACGGTGAGATTAGTGAGTGTACTGTGATTATCATTGTCGGTGTAGACAGTGAGATTCGTGAGTGTACTGTGATTATCACTGTCGGTACAGACGGTGAGATTAGTGAGTGTACTGTGATTATCACTGTCGGTACAGACGGTGAGATTAGTGAGTGTACTGTGATTATCACTGTCGGTGTAGACGGTGAGATTAGTGAGTGTACTGTGATTATCACTGTCGGTGTAGACGGTGAGATTAGTGAGTGTACTGTGATTATCACTGTCGGTACAGACGGTGATATTAGTGAGTGTACTGTGATTATCACTGTCGGTACAGACGGTGATATTAGTGAGTGTACTGTGATTATCACTGTCGGTACAGACGGTGAGATTAGTGAGTGTACTGTGATTATCACTGTCGGTACAGACGGTGAGATTCGTGAGTGTACTGTGATTATCATTGTCGGTGTAGACAGTGAGATTAGTGAGTGTACTGTGATTATCACTGTCGGTACAGACGGTGAGATTAGTGAGTGTACTGTGATTATCACTGTCGGTGTCGACGGTGAGATTAGTGAGTGTGCTGTGATTATCACTGTCGGTACAGACGGTGAGATTAGTGAGTGTACTGTGATTATCACTGTCGGTACAGACGGTGAGATTAGTGAGTGTACTGTGATTATCACTGTCGGTGTCTACGGTGAGATTAGTGAGTGTACTGTGATTATCACTGTCGGTACAGACGGTGAGATTAGTGAGTGTACTGTGATTATCACTGTCGGTACAGACGGTGAGATTAGTGAGTGTACTGTGATTATCACTGTCGGTACAGACGGTGAGATTAGTGAGTGTACTGTGATTATCACTGTCGGTGCAGACGGTGAGATTAGTGAGTGTACTGTGATTGTCACTGTCGGTACAGACGGTGAGATTAGTGAGTGTACTGTGATTATCACTGTCGGTGCAGACGGTGAGATTAGTGAGTGTACTGTGATTATCACTGTCGGTGTAGACGGTGAGATTAGTGAGTGTACTGTGATTATCACTGTCGGTACAGACGGTGAGATTAGTGAGTGTACTGTGATTATCACTGTCGGTACAGACGGTGAGATTAGTGAGTGTGCTGTGATTATCACTGTTGGTGCAGACGGTGAGATTAGTGAGTGTACTGTGATTATCACTGTCGGTACAGACGGTGAGATTAGTGAGTGTACTGTGATTATCACTGTCGGTACAGACGGTGAGATTCGTGAGTGTACTGTGATTATCACTGTCGGTACAGACGGTGAGATTAGTGAGTGTACTGTGATTATCACTGTCGGTACAGACGGTGAGATTAGTGAGTGTACTGTGATTATCACTGTCGGTACAGACGGTGAGATTAGTGAGTGTACTGTGATTATCACTGTCGGTACAGACGGTGAGATTAGTGAGTGTACTGTGATTATCACTGTCGGTGCAGACGGTGAGATTAGTGAGTGTACTGTGATTATCACTGTCGGTACAGACGGTGAGATTAGTGAGTGTACTGTGATTATCACTGTCGGTACAGACGGTGAGATTAGTGAGTGTACTGTGATTATCACTGTCGGTGTAGACGGTGAGATTAGTGAGTGTACTGTGATTATCACTGTCGGTACAGACGGTGAGATTAGTGAGTGTACTGTGATTATCACTGTCGGTGTAGACGGTGAGATTAGTGAGTGTGCTGTGATTATCACTGTCGGTACAGACGGTGAGATTAGTGAGTGTACTGTGATTATCACTGTCGGTACAGACGGTGAGATTAGTGAGTGTACTGTGATTATCACTGTCGGTACAGACGGTGAGATTAGTGAGTGTACTGTGATTATCACTGTCGGTACAGACGGTGAGATTAGTGAGTGTACTGTGATTATCACTGTCGGTACAGACGGTGAGATTAGTGAGTGTACTGTGATTATCACTGTCGGTACAGACGGTGAGATTAGTGAGTGTACTGTGATTATCACTGTCGGTACAGACGGTGAGATTAGTGAGTGTACTGTGATTATCACTGTCGGTACAGACGGTGAGATTAGTGAGTGTACTGTGATTATCACTGTCGGTACAGACGGTGAGATTAGTGAGTGTACTGTGATTATCACTGTCGGTACAGACGGTGAGATTAGTGAGTGTACTGTGATTATCACTGTCGGTACAGACGGTGAGATTAGTGAGTGTACTGTGATTATCACTGTCGGTGTAGACGGTGAGATTAGTGAGTGTGCTGTGATTATCACTGTCGGTACAGACGGTGAGATTAGTGAGTGCGCTGTGATTATCACTGTCGGTACAGACGGTGAGATTAGTGAGTGTACTGTGATTATCACTGTCGGTACAGACGGTGAGATTAGTGAGTGTACTGTGATTATCACTGTCGGTACAGACGGTGAGATTAGTGAGTGTACTGTGATTATCACTGTCGGTACAGACGGTGAGATTAGTGAGTGTACTGTGATTATCACTGTCGGTACAGACGGTGAGATTAGTGAGTGTCATGTGATTATCACTGTCGGTGTAGACGGTGAGATTAGTGAGTGGACTGTGATTATCACTGTCGGTACAGACGGTGAGATTAGTGAGTGTACTGTGATTATCACTGTCGGTGTCGACGGTGAGATTATTGAGTGTGCTGTGATTATCACTGTCGGTACAGACGGTGAGATTAGTGAGTGTACTGTGATTATCACTGTCGGTACAAACGGTGAGATTAGTGAGTGTACTGTGATTGTCACTGTCGGTGCAGACGGTGAGATTAGTGAGTGTACTGTGATTGTCACTGTCGGTACAGACGGTGAGATTAGTGAGTGTGCTGTGATTATCACTGTCGGTACAGACGGTGAGATTAGTGAGTGTGCTGTGATTATCACTGTCGGTACAGACGGTGAGATTAGTGAGTGTACTGTGATTATCACTGTCGGTACAGACGGTGAGATTAGTGAGTGTACTGTGATTATCACTGTCGGTACAGACGGTGAGATTAGTGAGTGCGCTGTGATTATCACTGTCGGTACAGACGGTGAGATTAGTGAGTGCGCTGTGATTATCACTGTCGGTACAGACGGTGAGATTAGTGAGTGCTGTGATTATCACTGTCGGTACAGACGGTGAGATTAGTGAGTGTACTGTGATTATCACTGTCGGTACAGACGGTGAGATTAGTGAGTGTACTGTGATTATCACTGTCGGTACAGACGGTGAGATTAGTGAGTGTACTGTGATTATCACTGTCGGTACAGACGGTGAGATTAGTGAGTGTACTGTGATTATCACTGTCGGTGTAGACGGTGAGATTAGTGAGTGTACTGTGATTATCACTGTCGGTGTAGACGGTGAGATTAGTGAGTGTGCTGTGATTATCACTGTCGGTACAGACGGTGAGATTAGTGAGTGTACTGTGATTATCACTGTCGGTACAGACGGTGAGATTAGTGAGTGTACTGTGATTATCACTGTCGGTACAGACGGTGAGATTAGTGAGTGTACTGTGATTATCACTGTCGGTACAGACGGTGAGATTAGTGAGTGTACTGTGATTATCACTGTCGGTACAGACGGTGAGATTAGTGAGTGTACTGTGATTATCACTGTCGGTACAGACGGTGAGATTAGTGAGTGTACTGTGATTATCACTGTCGGTACAGACGGTGAGATTAGTGAGTGTACTGTGATTATCACTGTCGGTACAGACGGTGAGATTAGTGAGTGTACTGTGATTATCACTGTCGGTACAGACGGTGAGATTAGTGAGTGTACTGTGATTATCACTGTCGGTACAGACGGTGAGATTAGTGAGTGTACTGTGATTATCACTGTCGGTACAGACGGTGAGATTAGTGAGTGTACTGTGATTATCACTGTCGGTGTAGACGGTGAGATTAGTGAGTGTGCTGTGATTATCACTGTCGGTACAGACGGTGAGATTAGTGAGTGTACTGTGATTATCACTGTCGGTACAGACGGTGAGATTAGTGAGTGTACTGTGATTATCACTGTCGGTGTCGACGGTGAAATTAGTGAGTGTGCTGTGATTATCACTGTCGGTACAGACGGTGAGATTAGTGAGTGTGCTGTGATTATCACTGTCGGTACAGACGGTGAGATTCGTGAGTGTACTGTGATTATCACTGTCGGTTCAGACGGTGAGATTAGTGAGTGTACTGTGATTATCACTGTCGGTACAGACGGTGAGATTCGTGAGTGTACTGTGATTATCACTGTCGGTACAGACGGTGAGATTAGTGAGTGTACTGTGATTATCACTGTCGGTGCAGACGGTGAGATTAGTGAGTGTACTGTGATTATCACTGTCGGTACAGACGGTGAGATTAGTGAGTGTACTGTGATTATCACTGTCGGGACAGACGGTGAGATTAGTGAGTGTACTGTGATTATCACTGTCGGTACAGACGGTGAGATTAGTGAGTGTACTGTGATTATCACTGTCGGTACAGACGGTGAGATTCGTGAGTGTACTGTGATTATCATTGTCGGTGTAGACGGTGAGATTAGTGAGTGTACTGTGATTATCACTGTCGGTACAGACGGTGAGATTAGTGAGTGTACTGTGATTATCACTGTCGGTACAGACGGTGAGATTAGTGAGTGTACTGTGATTATCATTGTCGGTGTAGACAGTGAGATTCGTGAGTGTACTGTGATTATCACTGTCGGTACAGACGGTGAGATTAGTGAGTGTACTGTGATTATCACTGTCGGTACAGACGGTGAGATTAGTGAGTGTACTGTGATTATCACTGTCGGTGTAGACGGTGAGATTAGTGAGTGTACTGTGATTATCACTGTCGGTGTAGACGGTGAGATTAGTGAGTGTACTGTGATTATCACTGTCGGTACAGACGGTGATATTAGTGAGTGTACTGTGATTATCACTGTCGGTACAGACGGTGATATTAGTGAGTGTACTGTGATTATCACTGTCGGTACAGACGGTGAGATTAGTGAGTGTACTGTGATTATCACTGTCGGTACAGACGGTGAGATTCGTGAGTGTACTGTGATTATCACTGTCGGTGTCTACGGTGAGATTAGTGAGTGTACTGTGATTATCACTGTCGGTACAGACGGTGAGATTAGTGAGTGTACTGTGATTATCACTGTCGGTACAGACGGTGAGATTAGTGAGTGTACTGTGATTATCACTGTCGGTACAGACGGTGAGATTAGTGAGTGTACTGTGATTATCACTGTCGGTGCAGACGGTGAGATTAGTGAGTGTACTGTGATTGTCACTGTCGGTACAGACGGTGAGATTAGTGAGTGTACTGTGATTATCACTGTCGGTGCAGACGGTGAGATTAGTGAGTGTACTGTGATTATCACTGTCGGTACAGACGGTGAGATTCGTGAGTGTACTGTGATTATCACTGTCGGTACAGACGGTGAGATTAGTGAGTGTACTGTGATTATCACTGTCGGTACAGACGGTGAGATTAGTGAGTGTACTGTGATTATCACTGTCGGTACAGACGGTGAGATTAGTGAGTGTACTGTGATTATCACTGTCGGTACAGACGGTGAGATTAGTGAGTGTACTGTGATTATCACTGTCGGTGCAGACGGTGAGATTAGTGAGTGTACTGTGATTATCACTGTCGGTACAGACGGTGAGATTAGTGAGTGTACTGTGATTATCACTGTCGGTACAGACGGTGAGATTAGTGAGTGTACTGTGATTATCACTGTCGGTGTAGACGGTGAGATTAGTGAGTGTACTGTGATTATCACTGTCGGTACAGACGGTGAGATTAGTGAGTGTACTGTGATTATCACTGTCGGTGTAGACGGTGAGATTAGTGAGTGTGCTGTGATTATCACTGTCGGTACAGACGGTGAGATTAGTGAGTGTACTGTGATTATCACTGTCGGTACAGACGGTGAGATTAGTGAGTGTACTGTGATTATCACTGTCGGTACAGACGGTGAGATTAGTGAGTGTACTGTGATTATCACTGTCGGTACAGACGGTGAGATTAGTGAGTGTACTGTGATTATCACTGTCGGTACAGACGGTGAGATTAGTGAGTGTACTGTGATTATCACTGTCGGTACAGACGGTGAGATTAGTGAGTGTACTGTGATTATCACTGTCGGTACAGACGGTGAGATTAGTGAGTGTACTGTGATTATCACTGTCGGTACAGACGGTGAGATTAGTGAGTGTACTGTGATTATCACTGTCGGTACAGACGGTGAGATTAGTGAGTGTACTGTGATTATCACTGTCGGTACAGACGGTGAGATTAGTGAGTGTACTGTGATTATCACTGTCGGTACAGACGGTGAGATTAGTGAGTGCACTGTGATTATCACTGTCGGTACAGACGGTGAGATTAGTGAGTGTACTGTGATTATCACTGTCGGTACAGACGGTGAGATTAGTGAGTGTACTGTGATTATCACTGTCGGTACAGACGGTGAGATTAGTGAGTGTACTGTGATTATCACTGTCGGTACAGACGGTGAGATTAGTGAGTGTCATGTGATTATCACTGTCGGTGTAGACGGTGAGATTAGTGAGTGGACTGTGATTATCACTGTCGGTACAGACGGTGAGATTAGTGAGTGTACTGTGATTATCACTGTCGGTGTCGACGGTGAGATTATTGAGTGTGCTGTGATTATCACTGTCGGTACAGACGGTGAGATTAGTGAGTGTACTGTGATTATCACTGTCGGTACAAACGGTGAGATTAGTGAGTGTACTGTGATTGTCACTGTCGGTGCAGACGGTGAGATTAGTGAGTGTACTGTGATTGTCACTGTCGGTACAGACGGTGAGATTAGTGAGTGTGCTGTGATTATCACTGTCGGTACAGACGGTGAGATTAGTGAGTGTGCTGTGATTATCACTGTCGGTACAGACGGTGAGATTAGTGAGTGTACTGTGATTATCACTGTCGGTACAGACGGTGAGATTAGTGAGTGTACTGTGATTATCACTGTCGGTACAGACGGTGAGATTAGTGAGTGCGCTGTGATTATCACTGTCGGTACAGACGGTGAGATTAGTGAGTGCGCTGTGATTATCACTGTCGGTACAGACGGTGAGATTAGTGAGTGTGCTGTGATTATCACTGTCGGTACAGACGGTGAGATTAGTGAGTGTACTGTGATTATCACTGTCGGTACAGATGGTGAGATTAGTGAGTGTACTGTGATTATCACTGTCGGTACAGACGGTGAGATTAGTGAGTGTACTGTGATTATCACTGTCGGTACAGACGGTGAGATTAGTGAGTGTACTGTGATTATCACTGTCGGTGTCGACGGTGAGATTAGTGAGTGTACTGTGATTATCACTGTCGGTACAGACGGTGAGATTAGTGAGTGTACTGTGATTGTCACTGTCGGTGCAGACGGTGAGATTAGTGAGTGTACTGTGATTGTCACTGTCGGTACAGACGGTGAGATTAGTGAGTGTACTGTGATTATCACTGTCGGTACAGACGGTGAGATTAGTGAGTGTACTGTGATTATCACTGTCGGTACAGACGGTGAGATTAGTGAGTGTACTGTGATTATCACTGTCGGTACAGACGGTGAGATTAGTGAGTGTACTGTGATTATCACTGTCGGTACAGACGGTGAGATTAGTGAGTGTACTGTGATTATCACTGTCGGTACAGACGGTGAGATTAGTGAGTGTACTGTGATTATCACTGTCGGTGCAGACGGTGAGATTCGTGAGTGTACTGTGATTATCACTGTCGGTGCAGACGGTGAGATTAGTGAGTGTACTGTGATTATCACTGTCGGTACAGACGGTGAGATTAGTGAGTGTACTGTGATTATCACTGTCGGTACAGACGGTGAGATTCGTGAGTGTACTGTGATTATCACTGTCGGTGCAGACGGTGAGATTAGTGAGTGTACTGTGATTATCACTGTCGGTACAGACGGTGAGATTCGTGAGTGTACTGTGATTATCACTGTCGGTACAGACGGTGAGATTAGTGAGTGTACTGTGATTATCACTGTCGGTACAGACGGTGAGATTAGTGAGTGTACTGTGATTATCACTGTCGGTGTCGACGGTGAGATGAGTGAGTGTACTGTGATTATCACTGTCGGTACAAACGGTGAGATTAGTGAGTGTACTGTGATTATCACTGTCGGTACAGACGGTGAGATTAGTGAGTGTACTGTGATTATCACTGTCGGTACAGACGGTGAGTTTAGTGAGTGTACTGTGATTATCACTGTCGGTACAGACGGTGAGATTAGTGAGTGTACTGTGATTATCACTGTCGGTACAGACGGTGAGATTAGTGAGTGTACTGTGATTATCACTGTCGGTACAGACGGTGAGATTAGTGAGTGTGCTGTGATTATCACTGTCGGTGTAGACGGTGAGATTAGTGAGTGTGCTGTGATTATCACTGTCGGTACAGACGGTGAGATTAGTGAGTGTACTGTGATTATCACTGTCGGTACAGACGGTGAGATTAGTGAGTGTACTGTGATTATCACTGTCGGTACAGACGGTGAGATTAGTGAGTGTACTGTGATTATCACTGTCGGTACAGACGGTGAGATTAGTGAGTGTACTGTGATTATCACTGTCGGTACAGACGGTGAGATTAGTGAGTGTACTGTGATTATCACTGTCGGTACAGACGGTGAGATTAGTGAGTGTACTGTGATTATCACTGTCGGTACAGACGGTGAGATTAGTGAGTGTACTGTGATTATCACTGTCGGTACAGACGGTGAGATTAGTGAGTGTGCTGTGATTATCACTGTCGGTACAGACGGTGAGATTAGTGAGTGTACTGTGATTATCACTGTCGGTACAGACGGTGAGATTAGTGAGTGTACTGTGATTATCACTGTCGGTACAAACGGTGAGATTAGTGAGCGTACTGTGATTATCACTGTCGGTACAGACGGTGAGATTAGTGAGCGTACTGTGATTATCACTGTCGGTGGAGACGGTGAGATTAGTGAGTGTCATGTGATTATCACTGTCGGTGTAGACGGTGAGATTAGTGAGTGTACTGTGATTATCACTGTCGGTACAGACGGTGAGATTAGTGAGTGTACTGTGATTATCACTGTCGGTGTCGATGGTGAAATTAGTGAGTGTGCTGTGATTATCACTGTCGGTACAGACGGTGAGATTCGTGAGTGTCCTGTGATTATCACTGTCGGTACAGACGGTGAGATTAGTGAGTGTACTGTGATTATCACTGTCGGTGTCGACGGTGAAATTAGTGAGTGTGCTGTGATTATCACTGTCGGTACAGACGGTGAGATTCGTGAGTGTCCTGTGATTATCACTGTCGGTTCAGACGGTGAGATTAGTGAGTGTACTGTGATTATCACTGTCGGTACAGACGGTGAGATTCGTGAGTGTACTGTGATTATCACTGTCGGTACAGACGGTGAGATTAGTGAGTGTACTGTGATTATCACTGTCGGTACAGACGGTGAGATTAGTGAGTGGACTGTGATTATCACTGTCGGTGCAGACGGTGAGATTAGTGAGTGTGCTGTGATTATCACTGTCGGTACAGACGGTGAGATTAGTGAGTGTCCTGTGATTATCACTGTCGGTGTCGACGGTGAGATTAGTGAGTGTGCTGTGATTATCACTGTCGGTACAGACGGTGAGATTAGTGAGTGTACTGTGATTATCACTGTCGGTGTAGACGGTGAGATTAGTGAGTGTACTGTGATTATCACTGTCGGTACAGACGGTGAGATTAGTGAGTGTACTGTGATTATCACTGTCGGTACAGACGGTGAGATTCGTGAGTGTACTGTGATTATCACTGTCGGTACAGACGGTGAGATTAGTGAGTGTACTGTGATTATCACTGTCGGTACAGACGGTGAGATTAGTGAGTGTACTGTGATTATCACTGTCGGTACAGACGGTGAGATTAGTGAGTGTACTGTGATTATCACTGTCGGTACAGACGGTGAGATTAGTGAGTGTACTGTGATTATCACTGTCGGTACAGACGGTGAGATTAGTGAGTGTACTGTGATTATCACTGTCGGTACAGACGGTGAGATTAGTGAGTGTACTGTGATTATCACTGTCGGTGCAGACGGTGAGATTAGTGAGTGTACTGTGATTATCACTGTCGGTACAGACGGTGAGATTAGTGAGTGTACTGTGATTATCACTGTCGGTACAGACGGTGAGATTAGTGAGTGTACTGTGATTATCACTGTCGGTACAAACGGTGAGATTAGTGAGCGTACTGTGATTATCACTGTCGGTACAGACGGTGAGATTAGTGAGCGTACTGTGATTATCACTGTCGGTGGAGACGGTGAGATTAGTGAGTGTCATGTGATTATCACTGTCGGTGTAGACGGTGAGATTAGTGAGTGTACTGTGATTATCACTGTCGGTACAGACGGTGAGATTAGTGAGTGTACTGTGATTATCACTGTCGGTGTCGATGGTGAAATTAGTGAGTGTGCTGTGATTATCACTGTCGGTACAGACGGTGAGATTCGTGAGTGTCCTGTGATTATCACTGTCGGTACAGACGGTGAGATTAGTGAGTGTACTGTGATTATCACTGTCGGTGTCGACGGTGAAATTAGTGAGTGTGCTGTGATTATCACTGTCGGTACAGACGGTGAGATTCGTGAGTGTCCTGTGATTATCACTGTCGGTTCAGACGGTGAGATTAGTGAGTGTACTGTGATTATCACTGTCGGTACAGACGGTGAGATTCGTGAGTGTACTGTGATTATCACTGTCGGTACAGACGGTGAGATTAGTGAGTGTACTGTGATTATCACTGTCGGTACAGACGGTGAGATTAGTGAGTGGACTGTGATTATCACTGTCGGTGCAGACGGTGAGATTAGTGAGTGTGCTGTGATTATCACTGTCGGTGCAGACGGTGAGATTAGTGAGTGTCCTGTGATTATCACTGTCGGTGTCGACGGTGAGATTAGTGAGTGTGCTGTGATTATCACTGTCGGTACAGACGGTGAGATTAGTGAGTGTACTGTGATTATCACTGTCGGTGTAGACGGTGAGATTAGTGAGTGTACTGTGATTATCACTGTCGGTACAGACGGTGAGATTAGTGAGTGTACTGTGATTATCACTGTCGGTACAGACGGTGAGATTCGTGAGTGTACTGTGATTATCACTGTCGGTACAGACGGTGAGATTAGTGAGTGTACTGTGATTATCACTGTCGGTACAGACGGTGAGATTAGTGAGTGTACTGTGATTATCACTGTCGGTACAGACGGTGAGATTAGTGAGTGTACTGTGATTATCACTGTCGGTACAGACGGTGAGATTAGTGAGTGTACTGTGATTATCACTGTCGGTACAGACGGTGAGATTAGTGAGTGTACTGTGATTATCACTGTCGGTGCAGACGGTGAGATTAGTGAGTGTACTGTGATTATCACTGTCGGTACAGACGGTGAGATTAGTGAGTGTACTGTGATTATCACTGTCGGTACAGACGGTGAGATTAGTGAGTGTACTGTGATTATCACTGTCGGTACAAACGGTGAGATTAGTGAGCGTACTGTGATTATCACTGTCGGTACAGACGGTGAGATTAGTGAGCGTACTGTGATTATCACTGTCGGTGGAGACGGTGAGATTAGTGAGTGTCATGTGATTATCACTGTCGGTGTAGACGGTGAGATTAGTGAGTGTACTGTGATTATCACTGTCGGTACAGACGGTGAGATTAGTGAGTGTACTGTGATTATCACTGTCGGTGTCGATGGTGAAATTAGTGAGTGTGCTGTGATTATCACTGTCGGTACAGACGGTGAGATTCGTGAGTGTCCTGTGATTATCACTGTCGGTACAGACGGTGAGATTAGTGAGTGTACTGTGATTATCACTGTCGGTGTCGACGGTGAAATTAGTGAGTGTGCTGTGATTATCACTGTCGGTACAGACGGTGAGATTCGTGAGTGTCCTGTGATTATCACTGTCGGTTCAGACGGTGAGATTAGTGAGTGTACTGTGATTATCACTGTCGGTACAGACGGTGAGATTCGTGAGTGTACTGTGATTATCACTGTCGGTACAGACGGTGAGATTAGTGAGTGTACTGTGATTATCACTGTCGGTACAGACGGTGAGATTAGTGAGTGGACTGTGATTATCACTGTCGGTGCAGACGGTGAGATTAGTGAGTGTGCTGTGATTATCACTGTCGGTACAGACGGTGAGATTAGTGAGTGTCCTGTGATTATCACTGTCGGTGTCGACGGTGAGATTAGTGAGTGTGCTGTGATTATCACTGTCGGTACAGACGGTGAGATTAGTGAGTGTACTGTGATTATCACTGTCGGTGTAGACGGTGAGATTAGTGAGTGTACTGTGATTATCACTGTCGGTACAGACGGTGAGATTAGTGAGTGTACTGTGATTATCACTGTCGGTACAGACGGTGAGATTAGTGAGTGTACTGTGATTATCACTGTCGGTACAGACGGTGAGATTAGTAAGTGTACTGTGATTATCACTGTCGGTACAGACGGTGAGATTAGTGAGTGTACTGTGATTATCACTGTCGGTACAGACGGTGAGATTAGTGAGTGTACTGTGATTATCACTGTCGGTGTAGACGGTGAGATTAGTGAGTGTACTGTGATTATCACTGTCGGTACAGACGGTGAGATTAGTGAGTGTACTGTGATTATCACTGTCGGTACAGACGGTGAGATTAGTGAGTGTACTGTGATTATCACTGTCGGTACAGACGGTGAGATTAGTGAGAGTGCTGTGATTATCACTGTCGGTACAGACGGTGAGATTAGTGAGTGTACTGTGATTATCACTGTCGGTACAGACGGTGAGATTAGTGAGTGTACTGTGATTATCACTGTCGGTACAGACGGTGAGATTAGTGAGTGTACTGTGATTATCACTGTCGGTGTAGACGGTGAGATTAGTGAGTGTACTGTGATTATCACTGTCGGTACAGACGGTGAGATTAGTGAGTGTACTGTGATTATCACTGTCGGTACAGACGGTGAGATTAGTGAGTGTACTGTGATTATCACTGTCGGTACAGACGGTGAGATTAGTGAGTGTACTGTGATTATCACTGTCGGTACAGACGGTGAGATTAGTGAGTGTACTGTGATTATCACTGTCGGTACAGACGGTGAGATTAGTGAGTGTACTGTGATTATCACTGTCGGTACAGACGGTGAGATTAGTGAGTGTACTGTGATTATCACTGTCGGTACAGACGGTGAGATTAGTGAGTGTACTGTGATTATCACTGTCGGTACAGACGGTGAGATTAGTGAGTGTACTGTGATTATCACTGTCGGTGTAGACGGTGAGATTAGTGAGTGTGCTGTGATTATCACTGTCGGTACAGACGGTGAGATTAGTGAGTGTACTGTGATTATCACTGTCGGTACAGACGGTGAGATTAGTGAGTGTACTGTGATTATCACTGTCGGTGTCGACGGTGAAATTAGTGAGTGTGCTGTGATTATCACTGTCGGTACAGACGGTGAGATTAGTGAGTGTGCTGTGATTATCACTGTCGGTACAGACGGTGAGATTCGTGAGTGTACTGTGATTATCACTGTCGGTACAGACGGTGAGATTAGTGAGTGTACTGTGATTATCACTGTCGGTGCAGACGGTGAGATTAGTGAGTGTACTGTGATTATCACTGTCGGTACAGACGGTGAGATTAGTGAGTGTACTGTGATTATCACTGTCGGGACAGACGGTGAGATTAGTGAGTGTACTGTGATTATCACTGTCGGTACAGACGGTGAGATTAGTGAGTGTACTGTGATTATCACTGTCGGTACAGACGGTGAGATTCGTGAGTGTACTGTGATTATCATTGTCGGTGTAGACGGTGAGATTAGTGAGTGTACTGTGATTATCACTGTCGGTACAGACGGTGAGATTAGTGAGTGTACTGTGATTATCACTGTCGGTACAGACGGTGAGATTAGTGAGTGTACTGTGATTATCATTGTCGGTGTAGACAGTGAGATCCGTGAGTGTACTGTGATTATCACTGTCGGTACAGACGGTGAGATTAGTGAGTGTACTGTGATTATCACTGTCGGTACAGACGGTGAGATTAGTGAGTGTACTGTGATTATCACTGTCGGTGTAGACGGTGAGATTAGTGAGTGTACTGTGATTATCACTGTCGGTGTAGACGGTGAGATTAGTGAGTGTACTGTGATTATCACTGTCGGTGCAGACGGTGAGATTAGTGAGTGTACTGTGATTATCACTGTCGGTGCAGACGGTGAGATTAGTGAGTGTACTGTGATTATCACTGTCGGTACAGACGGTGAGATTAGTGAGTGTACTGTGATTATCACTGTCGGTACAGACCGTGAGATTAGTGAGTGTACTGTGATTATCACTGTCGGTACAGACGGTGAGATTAGTGAGTGTACTGTGATTATCACTGTCGGTGTAGACGGTGAGATTAGTGAGTGTACTGTGATTATCACTGTCGGTGTAGACGGTGAGATTAGTGAGTGTACTGTGATTATCACTGTCGGTGTAGACGGTGAGATTAGTGAGTGTACTGTGATTATCACTGTCGGTGTAGACGGTGAGATTAGTGAGTGTACTGTGATTATCACTGTCGGTGCAGACGGTGAGATTAGTGAGTGTACTGTGATTATCACTGTCGGTACAGACGGTGAGATTAGTGAGTGTACTGTGATTATCACTGTCGGTACAGACGGTGAGATTAGTGAGTGTACTGTGATTATCACTGTCGGTACAGACGGTGAGATTAGTGAGTGTACTGTGATTATCACTGTCGGTGTAGACGGTGAGATTAGTGAGTGTACTGTGATTATCACTGTCGGTGTAGACGGTGAGATTAGTGAGTGTACTGTGATTATCACTGTCGGTGTAGACGGTGAGATTAGTGAGTGTACTGTGATTATCACTGTCGGTGTAGACGGTGAGATTAGTGAGTGTACTGTGATTATCACTGTCGGTACAGACGGTGAGATTAGTGAGTGTACTGTGATTATCACTGTCGGTACAGACGGTGAGATTAGTGAGTGTACTGTGATTATCACTGTCGGTACAGACGGTGAGATTAGTGAGTGTACTGTGATTATCACTGTCGGTGTAGACGGTGAGATTAGTGAGTGTACTGTGATTATCACTGTCGGTACAGACGGTGAGATTAGTGAGTGTACTGTGATTATCACTGTCGGTGTAGACGGTGAGATTAGTGAGTGTACTGTGATTATCACTGTCGGTGTAGACGGTGAGATTAGTGAGTGTACTGTGATTATCACTGTCGGTACAGACGGTGAGATTAGTGAGTGTACTGTGATTATCACTGTCGGTACAGACGGTGAGATTAGTGAGTGTACTGTGATTATCACTGTCGGTGTAGACGGTGAGATTAGTGAGTGTACTGTGATTATCACTGTCGGTGCAGACGGTGAGATTAGTGAGTGTACTGTGATTATCACTGTCGGTACAGACGGTGAGATTAGTGAGTGTACTGTGATTATCACTGTCGGTACAGACGGTGAGATTAGTGAGTGTACTGTGATTATCACTGTCGGTACAGACGGTGAGATTAGTGAGTGTACTGTGATTATCACTGTCGGTACAGACGGTGAGATTAGTGAGTGTACTGTGATTATCACTGTCGGTGTAGACGGTGAGATTAGTGAGTGTACTGTGATTATCACTGTCGGTGTAGACGGTGAGATTAGTGAGTGTACTGTGATTATCACTGTCGGTGTAGACGGTGAGATTAGTGAGTGTACTGTGATTATCACTGTCGGTGTAGACGGTGAGATTAGTGAGTGTACTGTGATTATCACTGTCGGTACAGACGGTGAGATTAGTGAGTGTACTGTGATTATCACTGTCGGTACAGACGGTGAGATTAGTGAGTGTACTGTGATTATCACTGTCGGTACAGACGGTGAGATTAGTGAGTGTACTGTGATTATCACTGTCGGTGTAGACGGTGAGATTAGTGAGTGTACTGTGATTATCACTGTCGGTACAGACGGTGAGATTAGTGAGTGTACTATGATTATCACTGTCGGTGTAGACGGTGAGATTAGTGAGTGCACTGTGATTATCACTGTCGGTGTAGACGGTGAGATTAGTGAGTGTACTGTGATTATCACTGTCGGTACAGACGGTGAGATTAGTGAGTGTACTGTGATTATCACTGTCGGTACAGACGGTGAGATTAGTGAGTGTACTGTGATTATCACTGTCGGTGTAGACGGTGAGATTAGTGAGTGTACTGTGATTATCACTGTCGGTGCAGACGGTGAGATTAGTGAGTGTACTGTGATTATCACTGTCGGTACAGACGGTGAGATTAGTGAGTGTACTGTGATTATCACTGTCGGTACAGACGGTGAGATTAGTGAGTGTACTGTGATTATCACTGTCGGTGTAGACGGTGAGATTAGTGAGTGTACTGTGATTATCACTGTCGGTACAGACGGTGAGATTAGTGAGTGTACTGTGATTATCACTGTCGGTACAGACGGTGAGATTAGTGAGTGTACTGTGATTATCACTGTCGGTGTAGACGGTGAGATTAGTGAGTGTACTGTGATTATCACTGTCGGTACAGACGGTGAGATTAGTGAGTGTACTGTGATTATCACTGTCGGTACAGACGGTGAGATTAGTGAGTGTCCTGTGATTATCACTGTCGGTACAGACGGTGAGATTAGTGAGTGTACTGTGATTATCACTGTCGGTACAGACGGTGAGATTAGTGAGTGTACTGTGATTATCACTGTCGGTACAGACGGTGAGATTAGTGAGTGTACTGTGATTATCACTGTCGGTACAGACGGTGAGATTAGTGAGTGTGCTGTGATTATCACTGTCGGTACAGACGGTGAGATTAGTGAGTGTACTGTGATTATCACTGTCGGTGTAGACGGTGAGATTAGTGAGTGTACTGTGATTATCACTGTCGGTACAGACGGTGAGATTAGTGAGTGTACTGTGATTATCACTGTCGGTACAGACGGTGAGATTAGTGAGTGTACTGTGATTATCACTGTCGGTACAGACGGTGAGATTAGTGAGTGTACTGTGATTATCACTGTCGGTACAGACGGTGAGATTAGTGAGTGTACTGTGATTATCACTGTCGGTACAGACGGTGAGATTAGTGAGTGTGCTGTGATTATCACTGTCGGTACAGACGGTGAGATTAGTGAGTGTACTGTGATTATCACTGTCGGTGTAGACGGTGAGATTAGTGAGTGTACTGTGATTATCACTGTCGGTACAGACGGTGAGATTAGTGAGTGTACTGTGATTATCACTGTCGGTACAGACGGTGAGATTAGTGAGTGTACTGTGATTATCACTGTCGGTACAGACGGTGAGATTAGTGAGTGTACTGTGATTATCACTGTCGGTACAGACGGTGAGATTAGTGAGTGTACTGTGATTATCACTGTCGGTGTAGACGGTGAGATTAGTGAGTGTACTGTGATTATCACTGTCGGTACAGACGGTGAGATTAGTGAGTGTACTGTGATTATCACTGTCGGTACAGACGGTGAGATTAGTGAGTGTACTGTGATTATCACTGTCGGTACAGACGGTGAGATTAGTGAGTGTACTGTGATTATCACTGTCGGTACAGACGGTGAGATTAGTGAGTGTCCTGTGATTATCACTGTCGGTGCAGACGGTGAGATTAGTGAGTGTACTGTGATTATCACTGTCGGTACAGACGGTGAGATTAGTGAGTGTACTGTGATTATCACTGTCGGTGTAGACGGTGAGATTAGTGAGTGTACTGTGATTATCACTGTCGGTACAGACGGTGAGATTAGTGAGTGTACTGTGATTATCACTGTCGGTACAGACGGTGAGATTAGTGAGTGTACTGTGATTATCACTGTCGGTACAGACGGTGAGATTAGTGAGTGTACTGTGATTATCACTGTCGGTACAGACGGTGAGATTAGTGAGTGTACTGTGATTATCACTGTCGGTACAGACGGTGAGATTAGTGAGTGTACTGTGATTATCACTGTCGGTACAGACGGTGAGATTAGTGAGTGTACTGTGATTATCACTGTCGGTGCAGACGGTGAGATTAGTGAGTGTACTGTGATTATCACTGTCGGTGTCGACGGTGAGATTAGTGAGTGTGCTGTGATTATCACTGTCGGTACAGACGGTGAGATTAGTGAGTGTACTGTGATTATCACTGTTGGTACAGACGGTGAGATTAGTGAGTGTACTGTGATTATCACTGTTGGTACAGACGGTGAGATTAGTGAGTGCACTGTGATTATCACTGTTGGTACAGACGGTGAGATTAGTGAGTGTACTGTGATTATCACTGTCGGTACAGACGGTGAGATTAGTGAGTGTACTGTGATTATCACTGTCGGTACAGACGGTGAGATTAGTGAGTGTACTGTGATTATCACTGTCGGTACAGACGGTGAGATTAGTGAGTGTACTGTGATTATCACTGTCGGTACAGACGGTGAGATTAGTGAGTGTGCTGTGATTATCACTGTCGGTACAGACGGTGAGATTAGTGAGTGTACTGTGATTATCACTGTCGGTACAGACGGTGAGATTAGTGAGTGTACTGTGATTATCACTGTCGGTACAGACGGTGAGATTAGTGAGTGTACTGTGATTATCACTGTCGGTGTAGACGGTGAGATTAGTGAGTGTACTGTGATTATCACTGTCGGTACAGACGGTGAGATTAGTGAGTGTACTGTGATTATCACTGTCGGTGTAGACGGTGAGATTAGTGAGTGTACTGTGATTATCACTGTCGGTACAGACGGTGAGATTAGTGAGTGTACTGTGATTATCACTGTCGGTACAGACGGTGAGATTAGTGAGTGTACTGTGATTATCACTGTCGGTGTAGACGGTGAGATTAGTGAGTGTACTGTGATTATCACTGTCGGTACAGACGGTGAGATTAGTGAGTGTACTGTGATTATCACTGTCGGTACAGACGGTGAGATTAGTGAGTGTCCTGTGATTATCACTGTCGGTACAGACGGTGAGATTAGTGAGTGTACTGTGATTATCACTGTCGGTACAGACGGTGAGATTAGTGAGTGTACTGTGATTATCACTGTCGGTACAGACGGTGAGATTAGTGAGTGTACTGTGATTATCACTGTCGGTACAGACGGTGAGATTAGTGAGTGTGCTGTGATTATCACTGTCGGTACAGACGGTGAGATTAGTGAGTGTACTGTGATTATCACTGTCGGTGTAGACGGTGAGATTAGTGAGTGTACTGTGATTATCACTGTCGGTACAGACGGTGAGATTAGTGAGTGTACTGTGATTATCACTGTCGGTACAGACGGTGAGATTAGTGAGTGTACTGTGATTATCACTGTCGGTACAGACGGTGAGATTAGTGAGTGTACTGTGATTATCACTGTCGGTACAGACGGTGAGATTAGTGAGTGTACTGTGATTATCACTGTCGGTACAGACGGTGAGATTAGTGAGTGTGCTGTGATTATCACTGTCGGTACAGACGGTGAGATTAGTGAGTGTACTGTGATTATCACTGTCGGTGTAGACGGTGAGATTAGTGAGTGTACTGTGATTATCACTGTCGGTACAGACGGTGAGATTAGTGAGTGTACTGTGATTATCACTGTCGGTACAGACGGTGAGATTAGTGAGTGTACTGTGATTATCACTGTCGGTACAGACGGTGAGATTAGTGAGTGTACTGTGATTATCACTGTCGGTACAGACGGTGAGATTAGTGAGTGTACTGTGATTATCACTGTCGGTGTAGACGGTGAGATTAGTGAGTGTACTGTGATTATCACTGTCGGTACAGACGGTGAGATTAGTGAGTGTACTGTGATTATCACTGTCGGTACAGACGGTGAGATTAGTGAGTGTACTGTGATTATCACTGTCGGTACAGACGGTGAGATTAGTGAGTGTACTGTGATTATCACTGTCGGTACAGACGGTGAGATTAGTGAGTGTCCTGTGATTATCACTGTCGGTGCAGACGGTGAGATTAGTGAGTGTACTGTGATTATCACTGTCGGTACAGACGGTGAGATTAGTGAGTGTACTGTGATTATCACTGTCGGTGTAGACGGTGAGATTAGTGAGTGTACTGTGATTATCACTGTCGGTACAGACGGTGAGATTAGTGAGTGTACTGTGATTATCACTGTCGGTACAGACGGTGAGATTAGTGAGTGTACTGTGATTATCACTGTCGGTACAGACGGTGAGATTAGTGAGTGTACTGTGATTATCACTGTCGGTACAGACGGTGAGATTAGTGAGTGTACTGTGATTATCACTGTCGGTACAGACGGTGAGATTAGTGAGTGTACTGTGATTATCACTGTCGGTACAGACGGTGAGATTAGTGAGTGTACTGTGATTATCACTGTCGGTGCAGACGGTGAGATTAGTGAGTGTACTGTGATTATCACTGTCGGTGTCGACGGTGAGATTAGTGAGTGTGCTGTGATTATCACTGTCGGTACAGACGGTGAGATTAGTGAGTGTACTGTGATTATCACTGTTGGTACAGACGGTGAGATTAGTGAGTGTACTGTGATTATCACTGTTGGTACAGACGGTGAGATTAGTGAGTGCACTGTGATTATCACTGTTGGTACAGACGGTGAGATTAGTGAGTGTACTGTGATTATCACTGTCGGTACAGACGGTGAGATTAGTGAGTGTACTGTGATTATCACTGTCGGTACAGACGGTGAGATTAGTGAGTGTACTGTGATTATCACTGTCGGTACAGACGGTGAGATTAGTGAGTGTACTGTGATTATCACTGTCGGTACAGACGGTGAGATTAGTGAGTGTGCTGTGATTATCACTGTCGGTACAGACGGTGAGATTAGTGAGTGTACTGTGATTATCACTGTCGGTACAGACGGTGAGATTAGTGAGTGTACTGTGATTATCACTGTCGGTACAGACGGTGAGATTAGTGAGTGTACTGTGATTATCACTGTCGGTGTAGACGGTGAGATTAGTGAGTGTACTGTGATTATCACTGTCGGTACAGACGGTGAGATTAGTGAGTGTACTGTGATTATCACTGTCGGTACAGACGGTGAGATTAGTGAGTGCACTGTGATTATCACTGTCGGTACAGACGGTGAGATTAGTGAGTGCACTGTACAGACGTTTGGGGGACAGCGTGATGCGGGAGCTGGGGGGTCGGGATGAGGCGGTGGTTTAGGGGACGCGTGAAGCGAGGGTCGGGGCGATGGGGGGATCGGGGGGACGGGGTGAGGCGGGGATCGGGGTGAGGCGGGGGACGGGGCGATGGGGGGGTCGGGGCGATGGGGGGGTCGGGGCGATGGGGGGATCGGGGCAAGGCGGGGGTCGGGGGACGGCGGGGGTCGGGGTGAGGCGGGGGACGGGGTGAGGCGGGGGTCGGGGTGAGGCGGGGGACGGGGTGAGGCGGGGGTCGGGGGACGGGGTGAGGCGGGGGTCGGGGGACGGGGTGAGGTGGGGGACGGGGTGAGGCGGGGGTCGGGGTGAGGCGGGGGACGGGGTGAGGCGGGGGTCGGGGTGAGGCGGGGGACGGGGTGAGGCGGGGGTCGGGGGACGGGGTGAGGCGGGGGTCGGGGTGAGGCGGGGGTCGGGGTGAGGCGGGGGACGGGGTGAGGCGGGGGTCGGGGTGAGGCGGGGGACGGGGTGAGGCGGGGGTCGGGGTGAGGTGGGGGACGGGGTGAGGCGGGGGTCGGGGTGAGGCGGGGGACGGGGTGAGGCGGGGGTCGGGGTGAGGCGGGGGACGGGGTGAGGCGGGGGTCGGGGGACGGGGTGAGGCGGGGGACGGGGTGAGGCGGGGGTCGGGGTGAGGCGCGTGTCGGGGTGAGGCGGGTGTCGGGGTGAGGCGGGGGTCGGGGTGAGGCGGGGGACGGGGTGAGCTGGGGGACGGGGGACGGGGTGAGGCGGGGGACGGGGTGAGGCGGGGGTCGGGGTGAGGCGGGTGTCGGGGTGAGGCGGGGGACGGGGTGAGGCGGGGGTCGGGGTGAGGCGGGGGTCGGGGTGAGGCGGGGGTCGGGGTGAGGCGGGTGTCGGGGTGAGGCGGGGGACGGGGTGAGGCGGGGGTCGGGGTGAGGCGGGTGTCGGGGTGAGTCGGGGGGACGGGGTGAGGCGGGGGGTCGGGGTGAGGCGGGGGTCGGGGGACGGGGTGAGGCGGGGGTCGGGGTGAGGCGGGGGACGGGGTGGGGCGGGGGACGGGGTGAGGCGGGGGACGGGGTGAGGCGGGTGTCGGGGTGAGGCGGGGGACGGGGTGAGGCGGGGGACGGGGGACGGGGTGAGGCGGGTGTCGGGGTGAGGCGGGGGACGGGGTGAGGCGGGGGTCGGGGTGAGGCGGGGGTCGGGGGACGGGGTGAGGCGGTCGTCGGGGTGAGGCGGGGGACGGGGTGAGGCGGGGGTCGGGGTGAGGCGGGGGACGGGGTGAGGCGGGGGACGGGGTGAGGCGGGGGTCGGGGTGAGGCGGGGGTCGGGGGACGGGGTGAGTCGGTGGTCGGGGTGAGGCGGGTGTCGGGGTGGGACGGGGTGAGACGGGGGACGCGTTGAGGCAGGGGTCGGGGGACGGGGTGAGGCGGGGGTCGGGGTGAGGCGGGGGTCGGGGTGAGGCGGGAGACGGGGTGAGGCGGGGGTCGGGGTGAGGCGGGGGTCGGGGTGAGGCGGGGGTCTGGGTGAGGCGGGGGTCGGGGTGAGGCGGGGGTCGGGGTGAGGCGGGTGTCGGGGTGAGGCGGGTGTCGGGGTGAGGCAGGTGTCGGGGTGAGGCGGGGGTCAGGGTGAGGCGGGGGTCGGGGGACGGGGTGAGGCGGGGGACGGGGTGAGTCGGGGGTCAGGGTGAGGCGGGGGTCGGGGTGAGGCGGGTGTCGGGGTGAGGCGGGTGTCGGGGTGAGGCGGGTGTCGGGGGACGGGGTGAGGCGGGGGTCGGGGTGAGGCGGGGGTCGGGGTGAGGCGGGGGTCGGGGTGAGGCGGGGGTCGGGGTGGGACGGGGTGAGACGGGGGACGCGGTGAGGCGGGGGTCGGGGGACGGGGTGAGGCGGGGGTCGGGGTGAGGCGGGGGTCGGGGGTCTGGGTGAGGCGGGGGTCGGGGGTCGGGGTGAGGCGGGGGTCGGGGTGAGGCGGGGGTCGGGGGACGGGGTGAGGCGGGGGTCGGGGTGAGGCGGGGGTCGGGGTGAGGCGGGGGTCGGGGTGAGGCGGCGGTCGGGGTGAGTCGGGGGACGGGGTGAGGCGGGGGTCGGGGTGAGACGGGGGTCGGGGTGAGGCGGGGGACGGGGTGAGGCGGGGGACGGGGTGAGGCGGGGGTCGGGGTGAGGCGGGGGTCGGGGTGAGGCGGGGGACGGGGTGAGGCGGGGGTCGGGATGAGGCGGGGGTCTGGGGACGGGGTGAGGCGGGGGTCGGGGTGAGGCGGTGGTCGGGGTGAGGCGGGGGTCTGGGGTGAGGCGGGGGTCGGGGTGAGGCGGGGGTCGGGGTGAGGCGGGGGTCGGGGTGAGGCGGGGGTCGGGGTGAGGCGGGGGACGGGGGACGGGGTGAGTCGTGGGACGGGGTGAGTCGTGGGACGGGGTGAGGCGGGTGTCGGGGTGAGGCGGGGGTCGTTGTGAGGCGGGGGTCGGGGTGAGGCGGGGGTCGGGGTGAGGCGGGGGACGGGGTGAGGCGGGGGTCGGGGTGAGGCAGGGGTCGGGGTGAGTCGGGGGACGGGGTGAGTCGGGGGACGGGGTGAGTCGGGGGACGGGGTGAGGCGGGGTCGGGGGTCGGGGTGAGGTGGTGGTCGGGGGACTGGGCGAGGCGGGGGTCGGGGGACGGGGCGAGGCGGGGGACGGGGCGAGGCGGGGGACGGGGCGAGGCGGGTGTCGGGGTGAGGCGGGGGTCGGGGTGAGGCGGGGGTCGGGGTGAGGCGGGGGTCGGGGACGGGGTGGGACGGGGGTCGGGGTGAGGCGGGGTGAGGCGGGGGTCGGGGTGAGGCGGGGGTCGGGGACGGGGTGAGGCGGAGGCGGGTGTCGGGGTGAGTCGGGGGCCGGGGTGGGACGGGGGTCGGGGTGAGGCGGGGGTCGGGGGTCGGGGTGAGGCGGGGGTCGGGGTGAGGCGGGGGTCGGGGTGAGGCGGTGTCGGGGTGAGGCGGGGGTCGGGGTGAGGCGGGGGTCGGGGTGAGGCGGGGGTCGGGGTGAGGCGGGGGTCGGGGTGAGGCGGGGGTCGGGGGACGGGGTGAGGCGGGGGACGGGGTGAGTCGGGGGTCGGGGTGAGGCGGGGGTCGGGGTGAGGCGGGAGACGGGGTGAGGCGGGGGTCGGGGTGAGTCGGGGGTCGGGGTGAGGCGGGGGAGGGGTGAGGCGGGGGTCGGGGTGAGGCGGGTGTCGGGGTGAGGCGGGTGTCAGGGTGAGGCGGGGGTCGGGGGACGGGGTGAGGCGGGGGACGGGGTGAGGCGGGGGACGGGGTGAGGCGGGGGTCGGGGTGAGGCGGGAGACGGGGTGAGGCGGGGGTCGGGGTGAGTCGGGGGTCGGGGTGAGGCGGGGGAGGGGTGAGGCGGGGGTCGGGGTGAGGCGGGTGTCGGGGTGAGGCGGGTGTCGGGGTGAGGCGGGTGTCGGGGGTCGGGGTGAGTCGGGGGACGGGGTGGGACGGGGTGAGATGGGGGACGCGGTGAGGCGGGGGTCGGGGGACGGGGTGAGGCGGGGGTCGGGGGACGGGGTGAGGCGGGGGTCGGGGTGAGGCGGGTGTCGGGGTGAGGCGGGTGTCGGGGGTCGGGGTGAGTCGGGGGACGGGGTGGGACGGGGTGAGATGGGGGACGCGGTGAGGCGGGGGTCGGGGGACGGGGTGAGGCGGGGGTCGGGGTGAGGCGGGGGTCGGGGGTCGGGGTGAGGCGGGGGTCGGGGTGAGGCGGGGGTCGGGGGACGGGGTGAGGCGGGGGTCGGGGTGAGGCGGGGGTCGGGGTGAGGCGGGGGTCGGGGGACGGGGTGAGGCGGGGGTCGGGGTGAGGCGGGGGTCGGGGTGAGGCGGCGGTCGGGGTGAGTCGGGGGACGGGGTGAGGCGGGGGTCGGGGGACGTGGTGAGACGGGGGTCGGGGTGAGGCGGGGGTCGGGGTGAGGCGGGGGTCGGGGTGAGACGGGGGACGGGGTGAGGCGGGGGACGGGGTGAGGCGGGGGTCGGGGTGAGGCGGGGGTCGGGATGAGGCGGGGGTCTGGGGACGGGGTGAGGCGGGGGACGGGGTGAGGCGGGGGTCGGGGTGAGGCGGGGGTCGGGGTGAGGCGGGGGTCGGGGGACGGGGTGAGTCGGTGGTCGGGGTGAGGCGGGTGTCGGGGTGGGACGGGGTGAGACGGGGGACGCGTTGAGGCAGGGGTCGGGGGACGGGGTGAGGCGGGGGTCGGGGTGAGGCGGGAGACGGGGTGAGTCGGGGGTCGGGGTGAGGCGGGGGTCGGGGTGAGGCGGGGGTCGGGGTGAGGCGGGGGTCGGGGTGAGGCGGGTGTCGGGGTGAGGCGGGTGTCGGGGTGAGGCGGGTGTCGGGGTGAGGCGGGTGTCGGGGTGAGGCGGGGGTCGGGGGACGGGGTGAGGCGGGGGACGGGGTGAGTCGGGGGTCGGGGTGAGGCGGGGGTCGGGGTGAGGCGGGGGTCGGGGTGAGGCGGGGGTCAGGGTGAGGCGGGGGTCGGGGGACGGGGTGAGGCGGGGGACGGGGTGAGTCGGGGGTCGGGGTGAGGCGGGGGTCGGGGTGAGGCGGGGGTCGGGGTGAGGCGGGTGTCGGGGTGAGGCGGGTGTCGGGGTGAGTCGGGGGACGGGGTGGGACGGGGTGAGACGGGGGACGCGGTGAGGCGGGGGTCGGGGGTCTGGGTGAGGCGGGGGTCGGGGGTCGGGGTGAGGCGGGGGTCGGGGTGAGGCGGGGGACGGGGTGAGGCGGGGGTCTGGGGACGGGGTGAGGCGGGGGTCGGGGTGAGGCGGGGGTCTGGGGTGAGGCGGGGGTCTGGGGTGAGGCGGGGGTCGGGGTGAGGCGGGGGTCGGGGTGAGGCGGGGGTCGGGGTGAGGCGGGGGTCGGGGTGAGGCGGGGGTCGGGGTGAGGCGAGGGTCGGGGTGAGGCGGGGGTTGGGGGACGGGGTGAGGCGGGGGTCGGGGTGAGGCAGGGGTCGGGGTGAGTCGGGGGACGGGGTGAGTCGGGGGACGGGGTGAGGCGGGGTCGGGGGTCGGGGTGAGGTGGTGGTCGGGGGACGGGGCGAGGCGGGGGTCGGGGGACGGGGCGAGGCGGGGGACGGGGCGAGGCGGGGGACGGGGCGAGGCGGGTGTCGGGGCGAGGCGGGGGTCGGGGTGAGGCGGGGGTCGGGGTGAGGCGGGGGTCGGGGACGGGGTGGGACGGGGGTCGGGGTGAGGCGGGGTCGGGGTGAGGCGGGGGTCGGGGTGAGGCGGGTGTCGGGGGACGGGGTGAGGCGGGGGTCGGGGTGAGTCGGGGGACGGGGTGGGACGGGGTGAGACGGGGGACGCGGTGAGGCGGGGGTCGGGGGACGGGGTGAGGCGGGGGTCGGGGTGAGGCGGGGGTCGGGGTGAGGCGGGGGACGGGGTGAGGCGGGGGTCGGGGTGAGGCGGGGGTCGGGGTGAGGCGGGGGTCTGGGGTGAGGCGGGGGTCTGGGGTGAGGCGGGTGTCGGGGTGAGACGGGGGACGGGGGACGCGGTGAGGCGGGGGTCGGGGGTCTGGGTGAGGCGGGGTCGGGGGACGGGGTGAGGCGGGGGACGGGGTGAGGCGGGGGTCGGGGTGAGGCGGGGGACGGGGTGAGGCGGGGGTCTGGGGACGGGGTGAGGCGGGGGTCGGGGTGAGGCGGGGGTCTGGGGTGAGGCGGGGGTCTGGGGTGAGGCGGGTGTCGGGGTGAGGCGGGGGTCGGGGTGAGGCGGGTGTCGGGATGAGGCGGGGGTCTGGGGACGGGGTGAGGCGGGGGTCGGGGTGAGGCGGGGGTCGGGGTGAGGCGGGTGTCGGGATGAGGCGGGGGTCTGGGGACGGGGTGAGGCGGGGGTCGGGGTGAGGCGGGGGTCGGGGTGAGGCGGGGGTCTGGGGTGAGGCGGGTGTCGGGGTGAGGCGGGTGTCGGGATGAGGCGGGGGTCTGGGGACGGGGTGAGGCGGGGGTCGGGGTGAGGCGGGGGTCGGGGTGAGGCGGGGGTCGGGGTGAGGCGGGGGTCGGGGTGAGGCGGGGGTCGGGGTGATGCGGGGGTCGGGGTGAGGCGGGGGACGGGGGACGGGGTGAGTCGTGGGACGGGGTGAGGCGGGTGTCGGGGTGAGGCGGGGGTCGTTGTGAGGCGGGGGTCGGGGTGAGGCGGGGGTTGGGGGTCGGGGTGAGGCAGGGGTCGGGGTGAGTCGGGGGACGGGGTGAGGCGGGGTCGGGGGTCGGGGTGAGGTGGTGGTCGGGGGACGGGGCGAGGCGGGGGGCGGGGGACGGGGTGAGGCGGGGGACGGGGTGAGGCGGGGGACGGGGTGAGGCGGGGGACGGGGTGAGGCGGGTGTCGGGGTGAGGCGGGGGTCGGGGGACGGGGTGGGACGGGGGTCGGGGTGAGGCGGGGTTCGGGGTGAGGCGGGTGTCGGGGTGAGGCGGGGGTCGGGGTGAGGCGGGGATCGGGGTGAGGCGGGGTGAGGCGGGGTGAGGCGGGGGTCGGGGTGGGTTGGGGTCGGGTGGGTTGGGGTCGGGGTGAGGCGGGGGTCGGGGTGAGGCGGGGGTCGGGGTGAGGCGGGGTCGGGGGGTCGGGGTGAGACGGGGGACGGGGTGAGACGGGGGACGGGGTGAGTCGGGGGTCGGGGTGAGGCGGGGGTCGGGGTGGGTCGGGGTCGGGGTGAGGCGGGGGTCGGGGTGAGGCGGGGGTCGGGGTGAGGCGGGGTCGGGGTGAGGCGGGGGTCGGGGTGAGGCGGGGTCGGGGGGTCGGGGTGAGACGGGGGTCGGGGGACGCGGTGAACTTTGTTGGGGGATGGGATGGGTCCATTGATGTCTCCCCTTGATGAAGATTTCTGTCTCTCTCCAGCCTGGTGCTTATGAAAGAGTCGAGTGGTTTCCGGAATGTTCCTTGGAGGTACCACATGCAGCGGAGCTGCGGGAATGGATGGTCATCGGACAGGTAGAGAAATGGAAATACATTAACAGCTGCTGGCTGAGCAGACTGATTGATGAGTTGGAGTTTAAAAGCCCCTCTGGGGATCTGACCATGATGTTTTCCCCCAACCACCAGCGGAAAATGGAGATCGAGGATGAGACGGAGTTCTGTGACGCGAAGCTGTTAAGCAAAGTGCTGCGATGTAAGGTTAGTATCGTGTACACGGAGTGGGTCTGATGTACGGTTAGTATCGTGTACACGGAGTGGGTCTGATGTACGGTTAGTATTGTGTACATGGAGTGGGTCTGATGTACGGTTAGTATCGTGTACACGGAGTGGGTCTGATGTACGGTTAGTATCGTGTACACGGAGTGGGTCTGATGTACGGTTAGTATCGTGTACACGGAGTGGGTCTGATGGACGGTTAGTATCGTGTACACGGAGTGGGTCTGATGTACGGTTAGTATCGTGTACACGGAGTGGGTCTGATGTACGGTTAGTATCGTGTACACGGAGTGGGTCTGATGTACAGTTAGTATCGTGTACACGGAGTGGGTCTGATGTACGGTTAGTATTGTGTACACGGAGTGGGTCTGATGTACGGTTAGTATCGTGTACACGGAGTGGGTCTGATGGACGGTTAGTATCGTGTACACGGAGTGGGTCTGATGTACGGTTAGTATCGTGTACACGGAGTGGGTCTGATGTACGGTTAGTATCGTGTACACGGAGTGGGTCTGATGTAAGGTTAGTATCGTGTACACGGAGTGGGTCTGATGTACGGTTAGTATCGTGTACACGGAGTGGGTCTGATGTAAGGTTAGTATCGTGTACACGGAGTGGGTCTGATGTACGGTTAGTATCGTGTACACGGAGTGGGTCTGATGTACGGTTAGTATCGTGTACACGGAGTGGGTCTGATGTACGGTTAGTATCGTGTACACGGAGTGGGTCTGATGTACGGTTAGTATCGTGTACACGGAGTGGGTCTGATGTACGGTTAGTATCGTGTACACGGAGTGGGTCTGATGTACGGTTAGTATCGTGTACACGGAGTGGGTCTGATGTACGGTTAGTATCGTGTACACGGAGTGGGTCTGATGTAAGGTTAGTATCGTGTACACGGAGTGGGTCTGATGTACGGTTAGTATCGTGTACACGGAGTGGGTCTGATGTACGGTTAGTATCGTGTACACGGAGTGGGTCTGATCTAAGGTTAGTATAGTGTACACGGAGTGGGTCTGATGTACGGTTAGTATCGTGTACACGGAGTGGGTCTGATGTACGGTTAGTATCGTGTACACGGAGTGGGTCTGATGTACGGTTAGTATCGTGTACACGGAGTGGGTCTGATGTACGGTTAGTATCGTGTACACGGAGTGGGTCTGATGTACGGTTAGTATCGTGTACACGGAGTGGGTCTGATGTACGGTTAGTATCGTGTACACGGAGTGGGTCTGATGTACGGTTAGTATCGTGTACACGGAGTGGGTCTGATGTACGGTTAGTATCGTGTACACGGAGTGGGTCTGATGTACGGTTAGTATCGTGTACACGGAGTGGGTCTGATGTACGGTTAGTATCGTGTACACGGAGTGGGTCTGATGGACGGTTAGTATCGTGTACACGGAGTGGGTCTGATGTACGGTTAGTATCGTGTACACGGAGTGGGTCTGATGTAAGGTTAGTATCGTGTACACGGAGTGGGTCTGATGTACGGTTAGTATTGTGTACACGGAGTGGGTCTGATGTACGGTTAGTATCGTGTACACGGAGTGGGTCAGATGGACGGTTAGTATCGTGTACACGGAGTGGGTCTGATGTACGGTTAGTATCGTGTACACGGAGTGGGTCTGATGTACGGTTAGTATCGTGTACACGGAGTGGGTCTGATGTAAGGTTAGTATCGTGTACACGGAGTGGGTCTGATGTACGGTTAGTATTGTGTACACGGAGTGGGTCTGATGTAAGGTTAGTATTGTGTACACGGAGTGGGTCTGATGTACGGTTAGTATCGTGTACACGGAGTGGGTCTGATGTACGGTTAGTATCGTGTACACGGAGTGGGTCTGATGTACGGTTAGTATCGTGTACACGGAGTGGGTCTGATGTACGGTTAGTATCGTGTACACGGAGTGGGTCTGATGTACGGTTAGTATCGTGTACACGGAGTGGGTCTGATGTACGGTTAGTATCGTGTACACGGAGTGGGTCTGATGTACGGTTAGTATCGTGTACACTGAGTGGGTCTGATGTACGGTTAGTATCGTGTACACGGAGTGGGTCTGATGTAAGGTTAGTATCGTGTACACGGAGTGGGTCTGATGTACGGTTAGTATCGTGTACACGGAGTGGGTCTGATGTAAGGTTAGTATCGTGTACACGGAGTGGGTCTGATGTACGGTTAGTATCGTGTACACGGAGTGGGTCTGATGTAAGGTTAGTATCGTGTACACGGAGTGGGTCTGATGTACGGTTAGTATCGTGTACACGGAGTGGGTCTGATGTACGGTTAGTATCGTGTACACTGAGTGGGTCTGATGTACGGTTAGTATCGTGTACACGGAGTGGGTCTGATGTAAGGTTAGTATCGTGTACACGGAGTGGGTCTGATGTACGGTTAGTATCGTGTACACGGAGTGGGTCTGATGTACGGTTAGTATCGTGTACACGGAGTGGGTCTGATGTACGGTTAGTATCGTGTACACGGAGTGGGTCTGATGTAAGGTTAGTATCGTGTACACGGAGTGGGTCTGATGTACGGTTAGTATCGTGTACACGGAGTGGGTCTGATGTACGGTTAGTATCGTGTACACGGAGTGGGTCTGATGGACGGTTAGTATCGTGTACACGGAGTGGGTCTGATGTACGGTTAGTATCGTGTACACGGAGTGGGTCTGATGTACGGTTAGTATCGTGTACACGGAGTGGGTCTGATGTACGGTTAGTATTGTGTACACGGAGTGGGTCTGATGTACGGTTAGTATCGTGTACACGGAGTGGGTCTGATGTACGGTTAGTATCGTGTACACGGAGTGGGTCTGATGTACGGTTAGTATCGTGTACACGGAGTGGGTCTGATGTAAGGTTAGTATCGTGTACACGGAGTGGGTCTGATGTACGGTTAGTATTGTGTACACGGAGTGGGTCTGATGTAAGGTTAGTATCGTGTACACGGAGTGGGTCTGATGTACGGTTAGTATCGTGTACACGGAGTGGGTCTGATGTACGGTTAGTATCGTGTACACGGAGTGGGTCTGATGTACGGTTAGTATCGTGTACACGGAGTGGGTCTGATGTACGGTTAGTATCGTGTACACGGAGTGGGTCTGATGTACGGTTAGTATCGTGTACACGGAGTGGGTCTGATGTAAGGTTAGTATCGTGTACACGGAGTGGGTCTGATGTACGGTTAGTATCGTGTACACGGAGTGGGTCTGATGTACGGTTAGTATCGTGTACACGGAGTGGGTCTGATGTAAGGTTAGTATCGTGTACACGGAGTGGGTCTGATGTACGGTTAGTATCGTGTACACGGAGTGGGTCTGATGTACGGTTAGTATCGTGTACACGGAGTGGGTCTGATGTACGGTTAGTATCGTGTACACGGAGTGGGTCTGATGTACGGTTAGTATCTGTGTACACGGAGTGGGTCTGATGTACGGTTAGTATCGTGTACACGGAGTGGGTCTGATGTACGGTTAGTATCGTGTACACTGAGTGGGTCTGATGTACGGTTAGTATCGTGTACACGGAGTGGGTCTGATGTAAGGTTAGTATCGTGTACACGGAGTGGGTCTGATGTACGGTTAGTATCGTGTACACGGAGTGGGTCTGATGTACGGTTAGTATCGTGTACACGGAGTGGGTCTGATGTACGGTTAGTATCGTGTACACGGAGTGGGTCTGATGTACGGTTAGTATCGTGTACACGGAGTGGGTCTGATGTACGGTTAGTATCGTGTACACGGAGTGGGTCTGATGTACGGTTAGTATCGTGTACACGGAGTGGGTCTGATGTAAGGTTAGTATCGTGTACACGGAGTGGGTCTGATGTACGGTTAGTATCGTGTACACGGAGTGGGTCTGATGTACGGTTAGTATCGTGTACACGGAGTGGGTCTGATGTACGGTTAGTATCGTGTACACGGAGTGGGTCTGATGTAAGGTTAGTATCGTGTACACGGAGTGGGTCTGATGTACGGTTAGTATCGTGTACACGGAGTGGGTCTGATGTACGGTTAGTATCGTGTACACGGAGTGGGTCTGATGTACGGTTAGTATCGTGTACACGGAGTGGGTCTGATGTACGGTTAGTATCGTGTACACGGAGTGGGTCTGATGTACGGTTAGTATCGTGTACACGGAGTGGGTCTGATGTACGGTTAGTATCGTGTACACGGAGTGGGTCTGATGTACGGTTAGTATCAGTGTACACGGAGTGGGTCTGATGTACGGTTAGTATCGTGTACACGGAGTGGGTCTGATGTACGGTTAGTATCGTGTACACGGAGTGGGTCTGATGTAAGGTTAGTATCGTGTACACGGAGTGGGTCTGATGTACGGTTAGTATCGTGTACACGGAGTGGGTCTGATGTAAGGTTAGTATCGTGTACACGGAGTGGGTCTGATGTACGGTTAGTATCGTGTACACGGAGTGGGTCTGATGTACGGTTAGTATCGTGTACACGGAGTGGGTCTGATGTACGGTTAGTATCGTGTACACGGAGTGGGTCTGATGTACGGTTAGTATCGTGTACACGGAGTGGGTCTGATGTACGGTTAGTATCGTGTACACGGAGTGGGTCTGATGTACGGTTAGTATCGTGTACACGGAGTGGGTCTGATGTACGGTTAGTATCGTGTACACGGAGTGGGTCTGATGTACGGTTAGTATCGTGTACACGGAGTGGGTCTGATGTACGGTTAGTATCGTGTACACGGAGTGGGTCTGATGTACGGTTAGTATCGTGTACACGGAGTGGGTCTGATGTACGGTTAGTATCGTGTACACGGAGTGGGTCTGATGTACGGTTAGTATCGTGTACACGGAGTGGGTCTGATGTACGGTTAGTATCGTGTACACGGAGTGGGTCTGATGTACGGTTAGTATCGTGTACACGGAGTGGGTCTGATGTACGGTTAGTATCGTGTACACGGAGTGGGTCTGATGTACGGTTAGTATCGTGTACACGGAGTGGGTCTGATGTACGGTTAGTATCGTGTACACGGAGTGGGTCTGATGTACGGTTAGTATCGTGTACACGGAGTGGGTCTGATGTACGGTTAGTATCGTGTACACGGAGTGGGTCTGATGTACGGTTAGTATCGTGTACACGGAGTGGGTCTGATGTAAGGTTAGTATCGTGTACACGGAGTGGGTCTGATGTACGGTTAGTATCGTGTACACGGAGTGGGTCTGATGTAAGGTTAGTATCGTGTACACGGAGTGGGTCTGATGTACGGTTAGTATCGTGTACACGGAGTGGGTCTGATGTACGGTTAGTATCGTGTACACGGAGTGGGTCTGATGTACGGTTAGTATCGTGTACACGGAGTGGGTCTGATGTAAGGTTAGTATCGTGTACACGGAGTGGGTCTGATGTACGGTTAGTATCGTGTACACGGAGTGGGTCTGATGTACGGTTAGTATCGTGTACACGGAGTGGGTCTGATGTACGGTTAGTATCGTGTACACGGAGTGGGTCTGATGTAAGGTTAGTATCGTGTACACGGAGTGGGTCTGATGTACGGTTAGTATCGTGTACACGGAGTGGGTCTGATGTACGGTTAGTATCGTGTACACGGAGTGGGTCTGATGTACGGTTAGTATCGTGTACACGGAGTGGGTCTGATGTACGGTTAGTATCGTGTACACGGAGTGGGTCTGATGTACGGTTAGTATCGTGTACACGGAGTGGGTCTGATGTACGGTTAGTATCGTGTACACGGAGTGGGTCTGATGTACGGTTAGTATCGTGTACACGGAGTGGGTCTGATGTACGGTTAGTATCGTGTACACGGAGTGGGTCTGATGTACGGTTAGTATCGTGTACACGGAGTGGGTCTGATGTACGGTTAGTATCGTGTACACGGAGTGGGTCTGATGTACGGTTAGTATCGTGTACACGGAGTGGGTCTGATGTACGGTTAGTATCGTGTACACGGAGTGGGTCTGATGTACGGTTAGTATCGTGTACACGGAGTGGGTCTGATGTACGGTTAGTATCGTGTACACGGAGTGGGTCTGATGTACGGTTAGTATCGTGTACACGGAGTGGGTCTGATGTACGGTTAGTATCGTGTACACGGAGTGGGTCTGATGTACGGTTAGTATCGTGTACACGGAGTGGGTCTGATGTACGGTTAGTATCGTGTACACGGAGTGGGTCTGATGTAAGGTTAGTATCGTGTACACGGAGTGGGTCTGATGTACGGTTAGTATCGTGTACACGGAGTGGGTCTGATGTACGGTTAGTATCGTGTACACGGAGTGGGTCTGATGTACGGTTAGTATCGTGTACACGGAGTGGGTCTGATGTACGGTTAGTATCGTGTACACGGAGTGGGTCTGATGTACGGTTAGTATCGTGTACACGGAGTGGGTCTGATGTACGGTTAGTATCGTGTACACGGAGTGGGTCTGATGTACGGTTAGTATCGTGTACACGGAGTGGGTCTGATGTACGGTTAGTATCGTGTACACGGAGTGGGTCTGATGTACGGTTAGTATCGTGTACACGGAGTGGGTCTGATGTACGGTTAGTATCGTGTACACGGAGTGGGTCTGATGTACGGTTAGTATCGTGTACACGGAGTGGGTCTGATGTACGGTTAGTATCGTGTACACGGAGTGGGTCTGATGTACGGTTAGTATCGTGTACACGGAGTGGGTCTGATGTACGGTTAGTATCGTGTACACGGAGTGGGTCTGATGTACGGTTAGTATCGTGTACACGGAGTGGGTCTGATGTACGGTTAGTATCGTGTACACGGAGTGGGTCTGATGTACGGTTAGTATCGTGTACACGGAGTGGGTCTGATGTACGGTTAGTATCGTGTACACGGAGTGGGTCTGATGTACGGTTAGTATCGTGTACACGGAGTGGGTCTGATGTACGGTTAGTATCGTGTACACGGAGTGGGTCTGATGTACGGTTAGTATCGTGTACACGGAGTGGGTCTGATGTAAGGTTAGTATCGTGTACACGGAGTGGGTCTGATGTACGGTTAGTATCGTGTACACGGAGTGGGTCTGATGTACGGTTAGTATCGTGTACACGGAGTGGGTCTGATGTAAGGTTAGTATCGTGTACACGGAGTGGTCTGATGTACGGTTAGATCGTACGGTTATACGTTGTACACGGAGTGGGTCTGATGTACGGTTAGTATCGTGTACACGGAGTGGGTCTGATGTACGGTTAGTATCGTGTACACGGAGTGGGTCTGATGTACGGTTAGTATCGTGTACACGGAGTGGGTCTGATGTACGGTTAGTATCGTGTACACGGAGTGGGTCTGATGTACGGTTAGTATCGTGTACACGGAGTGGGTCTGATGTACGGTTAGTATCGTGTACACGGAGTGGGTCTGATGTACGGTTAGTATCGTGTACACGGAGTGGGTCTGATGTAAGGTTAGTATCGTGTACACGGAGTGGGTCTGATGTACGGTTAGTATCGTGTACACGGAGTGGGTCTGATGTACGGTTAGTATCGTGTACACGGAGTGGGTCTGATGTACGGTTAGTATCGTGTACACGGAGTGGGTCTGATGTACGGTTAGTATCGTGTACACGGAGTGGGTCTGATGTAGCGTTAGTATCGTGTACACGGAGTGGGTCTGATGTACGGTTAGTATCGTGTACACGGAGTGGGTCTGATGTACGGTTAGTATCGTGTACACGGAGTGGGTCTGATGTACGGTTAGTATCGTGTACACGGAGTGGGTCTGATGTAAGGTTAGTATCGTGTACACGGAGTGGGTCTGATGTACGGTTAGTATCGTGTACACGGAGTGGGTCTGATGTAAGGTTAGTATCGTGTACACGGAGTGGTCTGATGGACGGTTAGTATCGTGTACACGGAGTGGGTCTGATGTACGGTTAGTATCGTGTACACGAGTGGGTCTGATGTACGGTTAGTATCGTGTACACGGAGTGGGTCTGATGTACGGTTAGTATCGTGTACACGGAGTGGGTCTGATGTACGGTTAGTATCGTGTACACGGAGTGGGTCTGATGTACGGTTAGTATCGTGTACACGGAGTGGGTCTGATGTACGGTTAGTATCGTGTACACGGAGTGGGTCTGATGTAAGGTTAGTATCGTGTACACGGAGTGGGTCTGATGTACGGTTAGTATCGTGTACACGGAGTGGGTCTGATGTAAGTTAGTATCGTGTACACGGAGTGGGTCTGATGTACGGTTAGTATCGTGTACACGGAGTGGGTCTGATGTAAGGTTAGTATCGTGTACACGGAGTGGGTCTGATGTACGGTTAGTATCGTGTACACGGAGTGGGTCTGATGTACGGTTAGTATCGTGTACACGGAGTGGGTCTGATGTACGGTTAGTATCGTGTACACGGAGTGGGTCTGATGTACGGTTAGTATCGTGTACACGGAGTGGGTCTGATGTACGGTTAGTATCGTGTGCACGGAGTGGGTCTGATGTACGGTTAGTATCGTGTACACGGAGTGGGTCTGATGTAAGGTTAGTATCGTGTACACGGAGTGGGTCTGATGTACGGTTAGTATCGTGTACACGGAGTGGGTCTGATGTACGGTTAGTATCGTGTACACGGAGTGGGTCTGATGTACGGTTAGTATCGTGTACACGGAGTGGGTCTGATGTACGGTTAGTATCGTGTACACGGAGTGGGTCTGATGTACGGTTAGTATCGTGTACACGGAGTGGGTCTGATGTACGGTTAGTATCGTGTACACGGAGTGGGTCTGATGTACGGTTAGTATCGTGTACACGGAGTGGGTCTGATGTACGGTTAGTATCGTGTACACGGAGTGGGTCTGATGTACGGTTAGTATCGTGTACACGGAGTGGGTCTGATGTAAGGTTAGTATCGTGTACACGGAGTGGGTCTGATGTACGGTTAGTATCGTGTACACGGAGTGGGTCTGATGTACGGTTAGTATTGTGTACACGGAGTGGGTCTGATGTACGGTTAGTATCGTGTACACGGAGTGGGTCTGATGTACGGTTAGTATCGTGTCCACTGAGTGGGTCTGATGTACGGTTAGTATCGTGTACACGGAGTGGGTCTCATGTACGGTTAGTATCGTTGTACACGGAGTGGGTGTGATGTACGGTTAGTATCGTGTACACGGAGTGGGTCTGATGTACGGTTAGTATGTGTACACGGAGTGGGTCTGATGTCAGGTTAGTATCGTGTACACGGAGTGGGTCTGATGTACGGTTAGTATCGTGTACACGGAGTGGGTCTGATGTACGGTTAGTATTGTGTACGCGGAGTGGGTCTGATGTAAGGTTAGTATCGTGTACACGGAGTGGGTCTGATGTACGGTTAGTATCGTGTACACGGAGTGGGTCTGATGTACGGTTAGTATCGTGTACACGGAGTGGGTCTGATGTACGGTTAGTATCGTGTACACGGAGTGGGTCTGATGTACGGTTAGTATGTGTACACGGAGTGGGTCTGATGTACGGTTGGTATCGTGTACACGGAGTGGGTCTGATGTAAGGTTAGTATCGTGTACACGGAGTGGGTCTGATGTACGGTTAGTATCGTGTACACGGAGTGGGTCTGATGTAAGGTTAGTATTGTGTACACGGAGTGGGTCTGATGTAAGGTTAGTATCGTGTACACGGAGTGGGTCTGATGTAAGGTTAGTATCGTGTACACGGAGTGGGTCTGATGTACGGTTAGTATCGTGTACACGGAGTGGGTCTGATGTAAGGTTAGTATTGTGTACACGGAGTGGGTCTGATGTACGGTTAGTATCGTGTACACGGAGTGGGTCTGATGTAAGGTTAGTATCGTGTACACGGAGTGGGTCTGATGTACGGTTTAGTATCGTGTACACGGAGTGGGTCTGATGTACGGTTAGTATCGTGTACACGGAGTGGGTCTGATGTACGGTTAGTATCGTGTACACGGAGTGGGTCTGATGTACGGTTAGTATCGTGTACACGGAGTGGGTCTGATGTACGGTTAGTATCGTGTACACGGAGTGGGTCTGATGTACGGTGTAGTATCGTGTACACTGAGTGGGTCTGATGTAAGGTTAGTATCGTGTACACGGAGTGGTCTGATGTAAGGTTAGTATCGTGTACACGGAGTGGGTCTGATGTAAGGTTAGTATCGTGTACACGGAGTGGGTTCATATTTTGAGTCTGGAGGTGTGGAGCTCGTTGCCGAGTGTGTGGCGATCCTGGTGTGTTCCCGGTCCGTTCCCGGTCCGTTCCCGGTCCGTTCCCGGGTCAGTTCCCGGTCAGTTCCCGGCCTGTTCCCGGCCTGTTCCCGGTCTGTTCCCGGTCTGTTCCCGGTCTGTTCCCGGCCTGTTCCCGGCCCGTTCCCGGTCTGTTCCCGATCAGTTCCCGGTCAGTTCCCGGTCCGTTCCCGGGCCTGTTCCCGGTCCGTTCCCGGTCCGTTCCCGGGCCTGTTCCCGGTCCGTTCCCGGTCCGTTCCCGGGCCTGTTCCCGGTCCGTTCCCGGCCTGTTCCCGGGCCTGTTCCCGGGCCTGTTCCCGGGCCTGTTCCCGGGCCGTTCCCGGGCCGTTCCCGGTCCGTTCCCGGTCAGTTCCCGGTCCGTTCCCGGTCTGTTCCCGGCCCGTTCCCGGTCAGTTCCCGGTCAGTTCCGCGTCAGTTCCCGGTCCGTTCCCGGTCCGTTCCAGGGCCTGTTCCGGTCCGTTCCCGGGCCTGTTCCCGGTCCGTTCCCGGTCCGTTCCCGGGCCTGTTCCCGGTCCGTTCCCGGTCCGTTCCAGGGCCTGTTCCCGGTCCGTTCCCGGGCCTGTTCCCGGTCCGTTCCCGGTCAGTTCCCGGCCCGTTTCCCGGTCCGTTCCCGGGCCTGTTCCCGGTCCGTTCCCGGGCCTGTTCCCGGCCTGTTCCCGGTCCGTTCCCGGGCCTGTTCCCGGGCCTGTTCCCGGGCCTGTTCCCGGTCCGTTCCCGGTCCGTTCCCGGGCCTGTTCCCGGCCTGTTCCCGGGCCTGTTCCCGGCCCGTTCCCGGGCCCGTTCCCGGGCTTGTTCCCGGTCGTTCCCGGTCCGTTCCAGGGCCTGTTCCCGGTCCGTTCCCGGGCCCGTTCCCGGTCAGTTCCCGGTCCCGTTCCCGGTCCGTTCCCGGTCCTGTTCCCGGTCCGTTCCCGTCCGTTCCCGGTCCGTTCCCGGTCCGTTCCCGGGCCCGTTCCCGGCCTGTTCCCGTCCTTTCCCGGGCCTGTTCCCGGTCCGTTCCCGGCCTGTTCCCGGGCCTGTTCCCGGGCCTGTTCCCGGTCCGTTCCCGGTCCGTCCGGTCGTTCCCGGGCCCGTTCCCGGCCTGTTCCCGGTCCGTTCCCGGGCCTGTTCCCGGTCCGTTCCCGGGCCTGTTCCCGGTCAGTTCCCGGGCCTGTTCCCGGGCCTGTTCCCGGTCCGTTCCCGGTCAGTTCCCGGGCCCGTTCCCGGGCCTGTTCCCGGGCCTGTTCCCGGTCCGTTCCCGGGCCTGTTCCCGGTCTGTTCCCGGGCCTGTTCCCGGTCCGTTCCCGGGCCTCTCTCCTGA
>NW_027139675.1:0-22500 GCF_035084215.1 Heptranchias perlo
TTGTGGCCCTCGGCCCCCCCCTCCTGCGGCCCTCGCCCCCCCCCCTCCTGCGGCCCTCGCCCCCCCCCCTCCTGCGGCCCTCGCCCCCCCCCTCCTGCGGCCCTCGCCCCCCCCCTCCTGCGGCCCTCGCCCCCCCCTCCTGCGGCCCTCGCCCCCCCCCCTCCTGCGGCCCTCGCCCCCCCCCCTCCTGCGGCCCTCGCCCCCCCCCCTCCTGCGGCCCTCGCCCCCCCCTCCTGCGGCCCTCGCCCCCCCCTCCTGCGCCCTCGCCCCTCTGCGGCCCTCCCCCCCCTCCTGCGGCCCTCCCCCCCCCCTCCTGCGGCCCTCGCCCCCCCCTCCTGCGGCCCTCGCCCCCCCCCTCCTGCGGCCCTCGCCCCCCCCCTCCTGCGGCCCTCGCCCCCCCCCTCCTGCGGCCCTCGCCCCCCCCCCTCCTGCGGCCTCGCCCCCCCCCCTCCTGCGGCCCTCGCCCCCCCCCTCCTGCGGCCCTCGCCCCCCCCCTCCTGCGGCCCTCGCCCCCCCCCTCCTGCGGCCCTCGCCCCCCCCCCTCCTGCGGCCCTCGCCCCCCCCCTCCTGCGGCCCTCGCCCCCCCCCTCCTGCGGCCCTCGCCCCCCCCCCTCCTGCGGCCCTCGCCCCCCCCTCCTGCGGCCCTCGGCTCCCCCCCTCCTGCGGCCCTCGCCCCCCCCCTCCTGCGGCCCTCGCCCCCCCCTCCTGCGGCCCTCGCCCCCCCCCTCCTGCGGCCCTCGCCCCCCCCCTCCTGCGGCCCTCGGCCCCCCCCCTCCTGCGGCCCTCGGCCCCCCCCCCTCCTGCGGCCCTCGCCCCCCCCTCCTGCGGCCCTCGCTCCCCCCCTCCTGCGGCCCTCGCCCCCCCCTCCTGCGGCCCTCGGCCCCCCCCCTCCTGCGGCCCTCCCCCCCCCCCTCCTGCGGCCCTCGCCCCCCCCTCCTGCGGCCCTCGGCTCCCCCCCCTCCTGCGGCCCTCGCCCCCCCCCCTCCTGCGGCCCTCGCCCCCCCCCTCCTGCGGCCCTCGGCCCCCCCCCTCCTGCGGCCCTCGGCCCCCCCCCCCTCCTGCGGCCCTCGGCCCCCCCCCCTCCTGCGGCCCTCGGCCCCCCCCCCTCCTGCGGCCCTCGGCCCCCCCCCCCTCCTGCGGCCCTCGGCCCCCCCCCCCCTCCTGCGGCCCTCGGCCCCCCCCCCTCCTGCGGCCCTCGCCCCCCCCCCTCCCCCCTCCTGCGGCCCTCGGCCCCCCCCCCTCCTGCGGCCCCTCGCCCCCCCCCCCCTCCTGCGGCCCTCGGCCCCCCCCCCTCCTGCGGCCCTCGGCCCCCCCCCCCTCCTGCGGCCCTCGGCCCCCCCCCCTCCTGCGGCCCTCGGCCCCCCCCCCTCCTGCGGCCCTCGGCCCCCCCCCCTCCTGCGGCCCTCGGCCCCCCCCCTCCTGCGGCCCTCGGCCCCCCCCCCTCCTGCGGCCCTCGGCCCCCCCCCCTCCTGCGGCCCTCGGCCCCCCCCCCTCCTGCGGCCCTCGGCCCCCCCCCCCTCCTGCGGCCCTCGGCCCCCCCCCTCCTGCGGCCCTCGGCCCCCCCCCCGTCCTGCGGCCCTCGGCCCCCCCCGTCCTGCGGCCCTCGGCCCCCCCCCCCTCCATATTTAACAGGAAGTCTTCTGCGTTGCCAGGTAACTATTATGGAACGCCAGTGCCCCCCATTATCCCGGTGGACAGCGGCAGAAGCCCCCCCTGACCCCCACCCCTGACCCCCTCACGCTGAGGAGCCCCCAACGCAGCAAGTCTCTGCACAACCTGGAGAAGGGGTCAGGGGAGGCGGAAGACAGATCGATCGGAGGCGGCCGGCTGGAAGGGACTTCCCTCCGACAGGTGAGCAGAGAAGGGTTGTGGTGGGGGGGCCAGGGCGGGGGGCGGTGATGGCCTGTCTCCACCGTCAGTTTGGTTTCTGAAGTCAAACACCCAGCAGGAAAGGCCCAGGCTTCATATTCGGCCTGTGCTGGGTCGGCCTGGCGGGGGCCGGGCCCGATCTTGTCCTCCTCCCCCCCCCGGCTGGAGTCAGCGGGACAGTGATGAGGAGCAGGAACCAGGGCTGAATTGACCCTCCCTCACCCCAGAGGCCACACCGGGGGCCGAGAGGTCAAAGGTCGGGACCTGTGGCCCGGGAGCTCCCTGGGCTGGGCGGCCATCTTGGTGTGACCGGCGAGCGTGACTCACAGTGCGCCCCGTGATTCGCTGACAGGATCGACAGCAAACGTTAGCCCCGGACAGCCGGCTCCCATCGGCACCAATCGGAGTCCAGCGCTGGAGACGGGGACTGAGGGACACGGGACTGAGGCCAGAACACAGCCAGAAAACCGGGAACTGACCCCAACACGACGGGACAGAGGTATTGAGTTCACACACTTCATATATATCCCACACCCCTCACTGTAACACTCTGATATACCCCACACCCCTCACTGTAACACTCTGATATATCCCACACCCCTCACTGTAACACTCTGATATACCCACACCCCTCACTGTAACACTCTGATATATCCCACACCCCTCACTGTAACACTCTGATATATCCCACACCCCTCACTGTAACACTCTGATATATCCCACACCCCTCACTGTAACACTCTGATATACCCACACCCCTCACTGTAACACTCTGATATACCCACACCCCTCACTGTAACACTCTGATATACCCCACACCCCTCACTGTAACACTCTGATATACCCCACACCCCTCACTGTAACACTCTGATATACCCCACACCCCTCACTGCAACACTCTGATATATCCCACACTCCTCACTGTAACACTCTGATATATCCCACACCCTCACTGTAACACTCTGATATATCCCACACCCCTCACTGTAACACTCTGAAATATCCCACACCCCTCACTGTAACACTCTGATATATCCCACACCCCTCACTGTAACACTCTGATATATCCCACACCCCTCACTGTAACACTCTGATATATCCCACACCCCTCACTGTAACACTCTGATATATCCCACACCCTCACTGTAACACTCTGATATGCCCCACACCCCTCACTGTAACACTCTGATATATCCCACACCCCTCACTGTAACACTCTGATATATCCCACACCCCTCACTGTAACACTCTGATATATCCCACACCCCTCACAGTAACACTCTGATATATCCCACACCCTCACTGTAACACTCTGATATATCCCACACCCCTCACTGTAACACTCTGATATATCCCACACCCCTCACTGTAACACTCTGGTATATCCCACACCCCTCACTGTAACACTCTGATATACCCCACACCCCTCACTGTAACACTCTGATATATCCCACACCCCTCACTGTAACACTCTGATATACCCCACACCCCTCACTGTAACACTCTGATATATCCCACACCCCTCACTGTAACACTCTGATATACCCCACACCCCTCACTGTAACACTCTGATATACCCCACACCCCTCACTGTAACACTCTGATATATCCCACACCCCTCACTGCAACACTCTGATATATCCCACACCCCTCACTGTAACACTCTGATATATCCACACCCCTCATTGTAACACTCTGATATACCCCACACCCCTCACTGTAACACTCTGATATATCCCACACCCCTCACTGTAACACTCTGATATACCCACACCCCTCACTGTAACACTCTGATATATCCCACACCCTCACTGTAACACTCTGATATACCCCACACCCTCACTGTAACACTCTGATATATCCCACACCCCTCACTGTAACACTCTGATATATCCCACACCCCTCATTGTAACACTCTGATATACCCCACACCCCTCACTGTAACACTCTGATATATCCCACACCCCTCACTGTAACACTCTGATATATCCCACACCCCTCACTGTTACACTCTGATATACCCACACCCCTCACTGTAACACTCCGATATATCCCACACCCCTCACTGTAACACTCTGATATATCCCACACCCCTCACTGTAACACTCTGATATATCCCACACCCCTCACTGTAACACTCTGATATACCCCACACCCCTCACTGTAACACTCTGATATATCCACACCCCTCACTGTAACACTCTGATATATCCCACACCCCTCACTGTAACACTCTGATATACCCCACACCCCTCACTGTAACACTCTGATATACCCCACACCCCTCACTGTAACACTCTGATATATCCTTGATATATCCCACACCCCTCACTGTAACACTCTGATATACCCACACCCCTCACTGTAACACACTGATATACCCCACACCCCTCACTGTAACACTCTGATATACCCCACACCCCTCACTGCAACACTCCGATATATCCCACACCCCTCACTGTAACACTCTGATATACTCCACATCCCTCACTGTAACACTCTGATATATCCCACACCCCTCACTGCAACACTCCGATATACCCACACCCTCACTGTAACACTCTGATATATCCCACACCCCTCACTGTAACACTCTGATATATCCCACACCCCTCACTGCAACACTCCGATATACCCCACACCCCTCACTGTAACTCTGATATATCCCACGCCCCTCACTGTAACACTCTGATATACCCCGCACCCCTCACTGTAACACTCTGATATACCCCACACCCCTCACTGTAACTCTGATATATCCCACACCCCTCACTGCAACACTCTGATATACCCCGCACCCCTCACTGTAACACTCTGATATACACCACACCCCTCACTGTAACACTCTGATATATCCCACACCCCTCACTGTAACACTCTGATATACCCCACACCCCTCACTGTAACACTCTGATATATCCCACACCCCTCACTGTAACACTCTGATATATCCCACACCCCTCACTGTAACACTCTGATATACCCCACACCCCTCACTGTAACACTCTGATATATCCCACACTCCTCACTGTAACACTCTGATATATCCCACACCCCTCACTGTAACACTCTGATATATCCCACACCCCTCACTGTAACACTCTGATATACCCCACACCCCTCACTGTAACACTCTGATATACCCCACACCCCTCACTGTAACACTCTGATATACCCCACACCCCTCACTGCAACACTCTGATATACCCCACACCCCTCACTGTAACACTCTGATATATCCCACACCCCTCACTGTAACACTCTGATATATCCCACACCCCTCACTGCAACACTCCGATATACCCCACACCCCTCACTGTAACTCTGATATATCCCACATCCCTCACTGTAACAGTCTGATATATCCCACACCCCTCACTGTAACACTCTGATATATCCCACACCCCTCACTGTAACACTCTGATATATCCGACACCCCTCACTGTAACACACTGATATATCCCACACCCCTCACTGTAACACTCTGATATACCCCACACCCCTCACTGTAACACTCTGATATATCCCACACCCCTCACTGTAACACTCTGATATATCCCACACCCCTCACTGTAACACTGATATATCCCACACCCCTCACTGTAACACTCTGATATATCCCACACCCCTCACTGTAACACTCTGATATATCCCACACCCCTCACTGTAACACTCTGATGTATCCCACACCCCTCACTGTAACACTCTGATATACCCCACACCCCTCACTGTAACACTCTGATATACCCCACACCCCTCACTGTAACACTCTGATATACCCCACACCCCTCACTGTAACACTCTGATATATCCCACACCCCTCACTGTAACACTCTGATATACCCCACACCCCTCACTGTAACACTCTGATATATCCCACACCCCTCACTGTAACACTCTGATATATCCCACACCCCTCACTGTAACACTGATATATCCCACACCCCTCACTGTAACACTCTGATATATCCCACACCCCTCACTGTAACACTCTGATATACCCCACAACCCTCACTGTAACACTCTGATATACCCCACACCCCTCACTGTAACACTCTGATATATCCCACACCCCTCACTGTAACACTCTGATATACCCACACCCCTCACTGTAACACTCTGATATATCCCACACCCCTCACTGTAACACTCTGATATATCCCACACCCCTCACTGTAACACTGATATATCCCACACCCCTCACTGTAACACTCTGATATACCCCACACCCCTCACTGTAACACTCTGATATATCCCACACCCCTCACTGTAACACTCTGATATATCCCACACCCCTCACTGTAACACTCTGATATATCCCACACCCCTCACTGTAACACTCTGATATACCCCACACCCCTCACTGTAACACTCTGATATATCCCACACCCCTCACTGTAACACTCTGATATATCCCACACCCCTCACTGTAACACTCTGATATACCCCACACCCCTCACTGTAACACTCTGATATATCCCACACCCCTCACTGTAACACTCTGATATACCCCACACCCCTCACTGTAACACACTGATATACCCCACACCCCTCACTGTAACACTCTGATATACCCCACACCCCTCACTGCAACACTCCGATATACCCCACACCCCTCACTGTAACACTCTGATATATCCCACACCCCTCACTGTAACACTCTGATATATCCCACACCCCTCACTGCAACACTCCGATATACCCCACACCCCTCACTGTAACTCTGATATATCCCACACCCCTCACTGTAACACTCTGATATACCCCACACCCCTCACTGTAACACTCTGATATACACCACACCCCTCACTGTAACACTCTGATATATCCCACACCCCTCACTGTAACACTCTGATATACCCCACACCCCTCACTGTAACACTCTGATATATCCCACACTCCTCACTGTAACACTCTGATATATCCCACACTCCTCACTGTAACACTCTGATATATCCCACACCCCTCACTGTAACACTCTGATATATCCCACACCCCTCACTGTAACACTCTGATATACCCCACACCCCTCACTGTAACACTCTGATATACCCCACACCCCTCACTGTAACACTCTGATATACCCACACCCCTCACTGCAACACTCTGATATACCCCACACCCCTCACTGTAACACTCTGATATATCCCACACCCCTCACTGTAACACTCTGATATATCCCACACCCTCACTGCAACACTCCGATATACCCACACCCCTCACTGTAACTCTGATATATCCCACACCCCTCACTGTAACACTCTGATATACCCACACCCCTCACTGTAACACTCTGATATATCCGACACCCCTCACTGTAACACTCTGATATATCCCACATCCCTCACTGTAACAGTCTGATATATCCACACCCCTCACTGTAACACTCTGATATATCCACACCCCTCACTGTAACACTCTGATATATCCGACACCCCTCACTGTAACACACTGATATATCCCACACCCCTCACTGTAACACTCTGATATACCCCACACCCCTCACTGTAACACTCTGATATATCCCACACCCCTCACTGTAACACTCTGATATATCCCACACCCCTCACTGTAACACTGATATATCCCACACCCCTCACTGTAACACTCTGATATATCCCACACCCATCACTGTAACACTCTGATATATCCCACACCCCTCACTGTAACACTCTGATATATCCCACACTCCTCACTGTAACACTCTGATATATCCCACACCCCTCACTGTAACACTCTGATATATCCCACACCCCTCACTGTAACACTCTGATGTATCCCACACCCCTCACTGTAACACTCTGATATATCCCACACCCCTCACTGTAACACTCTGATATATCCCACACCCCTCACTGTAACACTCTGATATATCCCACACCCTCACTGTAACACTCTGATATACCCCACACCCCTCACTGTAACACTCTGATATACCCCACACCCCTCACTGTAACACTCTGATATACCCCACACCCCTCACTGTAACACTCTGATATATCCCACACCCCTCACTGTAACACTCTGATATACCCACACCCCTCACTGTAACACTCTGATATATCCCACACCCCTCACTGTAACACTCTGATATATCCCACACCCCTCACTGTAAAACTGATATATCCCACACCCCTCACTGTAACACTCTGATATATCCCACACCCCTCACTGTAACACTCTGATATACCCACAACCCTCACTGTAACACTCTGATATACCCCACACCCCTCACTGTAACACTCTGATATATCCCACACCCCTCACTGTAACACTCTGATATACCCCACACCCCTCACTGTAACACTCTGATATATCCCACACCCCTCACTGTAACACTCTGATATATCCCACACCCCTCACTGTAACACTGATATATCCCACACCCCTCACTGTAACACTCTGATATACCCCAACACCCCTCAATGTAACACTCTGATATATCCCACACCCCTCACTGTAACACTCTGATATATCCCACACCCCTCACTGTAACACTCTGATATATCCCACACCCCTCACTGTAACACTCTGATATACCCCACACCCCTCACTGTAACACTCTGATATATCCCACACCCCTCACTGTAACACTCTGATATACCCTACACCCCTCACTGTAACACTCTGATATATCCACACCCCTCACTGTAACACTCTGATATACCCCACACCCCTCACTGTAACACTCTGTTATATCCCACACCCCTCACTGTAACACTCTGATATACCCACACCCCTCACTGTAACACTCTGATATACCCCACACCCCTCACTGTAACACTCTGATATATCCCACACTCCTCACTGTAACACTCTGATATATCCCACACCCCTCACTGTAACACTCTGATAAACCCACACCCCTCACTGTAACACTCTGATATACCCCACACCCCTCACTGTAACACTCTGATATACCCCACACCCCTCACTGTAACACCTGATATATCCCACACCCCTCACTGTAACACTCTGATATACCCCACACCCCTCACTGTAACACTCTGATATACCCCACACCCCTCACTGTAACACTCTGATATATCCCACACCCCTCACTGTAACACTGATATATCCCACACCCCTCACTGTAACACTCTGATATATCCCACACCCCTCACTGTAACACTCTGATATATCCCACACCCCTCACTGTAACACTCTGATATATCCCACACTCCTCACTGTAACACTCTGATATATCCCACACCCCTCACTGTAACACTCTGATATATCCCACACCCCTCACTGTAACACTCTGATATATCCCACACCCCTCACTGTAACACTCTGATATATCCCACACCCCTCACTGTAACACTCTGATATATCCCACACCCCTCACTGTAACACTCTGATATATCCCACACCCCTCACTGCAACACTCCGATATACCCCACACCCCTCACTGTAACTCTGATATATCCCACGCCCCTCACTGTAACACTCTGATATACCCCGCACCCCTCACTGTAACACTCTGATATACCCCACACCCCTCACTGTAACTCTGATATATCCCACACCCCTCACTGCAACACTCTGATATATCCCACACCCCTCACTGTAACACTCTGATATACCCCACACCCCTCACTGTAACACTCTGATATACCCCACACCCCTCACTGTAACACTCTGATATACCCCACACCCCTCACTGCAACACTCTGATATACCCCACACCCCTCACTGTAACACTCTGATATATCCCACACCCCTCACTGTAACACTCTGATATACCCCACACCCCTCACTGTAACACTCTGATATATCCCACACTCCTCACTGTAACACTCTGATATATCCCACACCCCTCACTGTAACACTCTGATATATCCACACCCCTCACTGTAACACTCTGATATACCCCACACCCCTCACTGTAACACTCTGATATACCCCACACCCCTCACTGTAACACTCTGATATACCCCACACCCCTCACTGCAACACTCTGATATACCCCACACCCCTCACTGTAACACTCTGATATATCCCACACCCCTCACTGTAACACTCTGATATATCCCCACACCCCTCACTGCAACACTCCGATATACCCACACCCCTCACTGTAACTCTGATATATCCCACATCCCCTCACTGTAACAGTCTGATATATCCCCCACCCCTCACTGTAACACACTGATATATCCCACACCCCTCACTGTAACACTCTGATATACCCCACACCCCTCACTGTAACACTCTGATATATCCCACACCCCTCACTGTAACACTCTGATATATCCCCACACCCCTCACTGTAACACTGATATATCCCACACCCCTCACTGTAACACTCTGATATATCCCACACCCCTCACTGTAACACTCTGATATATCCCACACCCCTCACTGTAACACTCTGATATATCCCACACTCCTCACTGTAACACTCTGATATATCCCACACCCCTCACTGTAACACTCTGATATATCCCACACCCCTCACTGTAACACTCTGATATATCCCACACCCCTCACTGTAACACTCTGATATATCCCACACCCCTCACTGTAACACTCTGATATATCCCACACCCCTCACTGTAACACTCTGATATATCCCACACCCCTCACTGTAACACTCTGATATACCCACACCCCTCACTGTAACACTCTGATATAACCCACACCCCTCACTGTAACACTCTGATATACCCACACCCCTCACTGTAACACTCTGATATATCCCACACCCCTCACTGTAACACTCTGATATACCCCACACCCCTCACTGTAACACTCTGATATATCCCACACCCCTCACTGTAACACTCTGATATATCCCACACCCTCACTGTAACACTGATATATCCCACACCCCTCACTGTAACACTCTGATATATCCCACACCCCTCACTGTAACACTCTGATATACCCCACAACCCTCACTGTAACACTCTGATATACCCCACACCCCTCACTGTAACACTCTGATATATCCCACACCCCTCACTGTAACACTCTGATATATCCCACACCCCTCACTGTAACACTCTGATATATCCCACACCCCTCACTGTAACACTCTGATATATCCCACACCCCTCACTGTAACACTGATATATCCCACACCCCTCACTGTAACACTCTGATATACCCACACCCCTCACTGTAACACTCTGATATATCCCACACCCCTCACTGTAACACTCTGATATACCCCACACCCTCACTGTAACACTCTGATATATCCCACACCCCTCACTGTAACACTCTGATATATCCCACACCCCTCACTGTAACACTCTGATATATCCCACACCCCTCACTGTAACACTCTGATATATCCCACACCCCTCACTGTAACACTCTGATATATCCCACACCCCTCACTGTAACACTCTGATATATCCCACACCCCTCACTGTAACACTCTGATATATCCCACACCCCTCACTGTAACACTCTGATATACCCACACCCCTCACTGTAACACTCTGATATATCCCACACTCCTCACTGTAACACTCTGATATATCCCACACCCCTCACTGTAACACTCTGATATATCCCACACCCCTCACTGTAACACTCTGATATATCCCACACCCCTCACTGTAACACTCTGATATATCCCACACCCCTCACTGTAACACTCTGATATATCCCACACCCCTCACTGTAACACTCTGATATATCCCACACCCCTCACTGTAACACTCTGATATATCCCACACCCCTCACTGTAACACTCTGATATACCCCACACCCCTCACTGTAACACTCTGATATATCCCACACCCCTCACTGTAACACTCTGATATACCCTACACCCCTCACTGTAACACTCTGATATATCCCACACCCCTCACTGTAACACTCTGATATACCCCACACCCCTCACTGTAACACTCTGTTATATCCCACACCCCTCACTGTAACACTCTGATATACCCCACACCCCTCACTGTAACACTCTGATATACCCCACACCCCTCACTGTAACACTCTGATATATCCCCACACCTCCTCACTGTAACACTCTGATATATCCCACACCCCTCACTGTAACACTCTGATATACCCCACACCCCTCACTGTAACACTCTGATATACCCCACACCCCTCACTGTAACACTCTGATATACCCCACACCCCTCACTGTAACACACTGATATATCCCACACCCCTCACTGTAACACTCTGATATACCCCACACCCCTCACTGTAACACTCTGATATACCCCACACCCCTCACTGTAACACTCTGATATATCCCACACCCCTCACTGTAACACTGATATATCCCACACCCCTCACTGTAACACTCTGATATATCCCACACCCCTCACTGTAACACTCTGATATATCCCACACCCCTCACTGTAACACTCTGATATATCCACACCTCCTCACTGTAACACTCTGATATATCCCACACCCCTCACTGTAACACTCTGATATATCCCACACCCCTCACTGTAACACTCTGATATATCCCACACCCCTCACTGTAACACTCTGATATACCCCACACCCCTCACTGTAACACTCTGATATACCCACACCCCTCACTGTAACACTCTGATATATCCCACACCCCTCACTGTAACACTCTGATATACCCCACACCCCTCACTGTAACACTCTGATATATCCCACACCCCTCACTGTAACACTCTGATATATCCCACACCCCTCACTGTAACACTGATATATCCCACACCCCTCACTGTAACACTCTGATATATCCCACACCCCTCACTGTAACACTCTGATATACCCCACACCCCTCACTGTAACACTTCTGATATACCCCACACCCCTCACTGTAACACTCTGATATATCCCACACCCCTCACTGTAACACTCTGATATACCCCACACCCCTCACTGTAACACTCTGATATATCCCACACCCCTCACTGTAACACTCTGATATATCCCACACCCCTCACTGTAACACTGATATATCCCACACCCCTCACTGTAACACTCTGATATATCCCACACCCCTCACTGTAACACTCTGATATACCCCACAACCCTCACTGTAACACTCTGATATACCCACACCCCTCACTGTAACACTCTGATATATCCCACACCCCTCACTGTAACACTCTGATATATCCCACACCCCTCACTGTAACACTCTGATATATCCCACACCCCTCACTGTAACACTCTGATATATCCCACACCCCTCACTGTAACACTCTGATATACCCCACACCCCTCACTGTAACACTCTGATATATCCCACACCCCTCACTGTAACACTCTGATATATCCCACACCCCTCACTGTAACACTCTGATATATCCCACACCCCTCACTGTAACACTCTGATATACCCCACACCCCTCACTGTAACACTCTGATATATCCCACACCCCTCACTGTAACACTCTGATATATCCCACACCCCTCACTGTAACACTCTGATATATCCCACACCCCTCACTGTAACACTCTGATATATCCCACACCCCTCACTGTAACACTCTGATATATCCCACACCCCTCACTGTAACACTCTGATATATCCCACACCCCTCACTGTAACACTCTGATATACCCCACACCCCTCACTGTAACACTCTGATATATCCCACACCCCTCACTGTAACACTCTGATATACCCCACACCCCTCACTGTAACACTCTGATATACCCCACACCCCTCACTGTAACACTCTGATATATCCCACACCCCTCACTGTAACACTCTGATATATCCCACACCCCTCACTGTAACACTCTGATATACCCCACACCCCTCACTGTAACACTCTGATATACCCCACACCCCTCACTGTAACACTCTGATATACCCCACACCCCTCACTGTAACACACTGATATATCCCACACCCCTCACTGTAACACTCTGATATACCCCACACCCCTCACTGTAACACTCTGATATACCCCACACCCCTCACTGTAACACTCTGATATATCCCACACCCCTCACTGTAACACTGATATATCCCACACCCCTCACTGTAACACTCTGATATATCCCACACCCCTCACTGTAACACTCTGATATATCCCACACCCCTCACTGTAACACTCTGATATATCCCACACCCCTCACTGTAACACTCTGATATATCCCACACCCCTCACTGTAACACTCTGATATATCCCACACCCCTCACTGTAACACTCTGATATACCCCACACCCCTCACTGTAACACTCTGATATATCCCACACCCCTCACTGTAACACTCTGATATATCCCACACCCCTCACTGTAACACTCTGATATACCCCACACCCCTCACTGTAACACTCTGATATACCCCACACCCCTCACTGTAACACTCTGATATACCCCACACCCCTCACTGCAACACTCTGATATACCCCACACCCCTCACTGTAACACTCTGATATATCCCACACCCCTCACTGTAACACTCTGATATATCCCACACCCCTCACTGCAACACTCGATATACCCCACACCCCTCACTGTAACTCTGATATATCCCACATCCCTCACTGTAACAGTCTGATATATCCCACACCCCTCACTGTAACACTCTGATATATCCCACACCCCTCACTGTAACACTCTGATATATCCGACACCCCTCACTGTAACACACTGATATATCCCACACCCCTCACTGTAACACTCTGATATACCCCACACCCCTCACTGTAACACTCTGATATATCCCACACCCCTCACTGTAACACTCTGATATATCCACACCCCTCACTGTAACACTGATATATCCCACACCCCTCACTGTAACACTCTGATATATCCCACACCCCTCACTGTAACACTCTGATATATCCCACACCCCTCACTGTAACACTCTGATATATCCCACACTCCTCACTGTAACACTCTGATATATCCCACACCCCTCACTGTAACACTCTGATATATCCCACACCCCTCACTGTAACACTCTGATGTATCCCACACCCCTCACTGTAACACTCTGATATATCCCACACCCCTCACTGTAACACTCTGATATATCCCACACCCCTCACTGTAACACTCTGATATATCCCACACCCCTCACTGTAACACTCTGATATACCCCACACCCCTCACTGTAACACTCTGATATACCCCACACCCCTCACTGTAACACTCTGATATACCCCACACCCCTCACTGTAACACTCTGATATATCCCACACCCCTCACTGTAACACTCTGATATACCCCACACCCCTCACTGTAACACTCTGATATATCCCACACCCCTCACTGTAACACTCTGATATATCCCACACCCCTCACTGTAACACTGATATATCCCACACCCCTCACTGTAACACTCTGATATATCCCACACCCCTCACTGTAACACTCTGATATACCCCACAACCCTCACTGTAACACTCTGATATACCCCACACCCCTCACTGTAACACTCTGATATATCCCACACCCCTCACTGTAACACTCTGATATATCCCACACCCCTCACTGTAACACTGTGATATATCCCACACCCCTCACTGTAACACTGTGATATATCCCACACCCCTCACTGTAACACTGATATATCCCACACCCCTCACTGTAACACTCTGATATACCCCACACCCCTCACTGTAACACTCTGATATATCCCACACCCCTCACTGTAACACTCTGATATACCCCACACCCCTCACTGTAACACTCTGATATATCCCACACCCCTCACTGTAACACTCTGATATATCCCACACCCCTCACTGTAACACTCTGATATATCCCACACCCCTCACTGTAACACTCTGATATATCCCACACCCCTCACTGTAACACTCTGATATATCCCACACCCCTCACTGTAACACTCTGATATACCCCACACCCCTCACTGTAACACTCTGATATATCCCACACCCCTCACTGTAACACTCTGATATACCCTACACCCCTCACTGTAACACTCTGATATATCCCACACCCCTCACTGTAACACTCTGATATACCCCACACCCCTCACTGTAACACTCTGTTATATCCCACACCCCTCACTGTAACACTCTGATATACCCCACACCCCTCACTGTAACACTCTGATATACCCCACACCCCTCACTGTAACACTCTGATATATCCCACACTCCTCACTGTAACACTCTGATATATCCCACACCCCTCACTGTAACACTCTGATATACCCCACACCCCTCACTGTAACACTCTGATATACCCCACACCCCTCACTGTAACACTCTGATATACCCCACACCCCTCACTGTAACACACTGATATATCCCACACCCCTCACTGTAACACTCTGATATACCCCACACCCCTCACTGTAACACTCTGATATACCCCACACCCCTCACTGTAACACTCTGATATATCCCACACCCCTCACTGTAACACTGATATATCCCACACCCCTCACTGTAACACTCTGATATCCCACACCCTCACTGTAACACTCTGATATATCCCACACCCCTCACTGTAACACTCTGATATATCCCACACCCCTCACTGTAACACTCTGATATATCCCACACCCCTCACTGTAACACTCTGATATACCCCACACCCCTCACTGTAACACTCTGATATACCCCACACCCCTCACTGTAACACTCTGATATACCCCACACCCCTCACTGTAACACTCTGATATACCCCACACCCCTCACTGTAACACTCTGATATATCCCACACTCCTCACTGTAACACTCTGATATATCCCACACCCCTCACTGTAACACTCTGATATACCCCACACCCCTCACTGTAACACTCTGATATACCCCACACCCCTCACTGTAACACTCTGATATACCCCACACCCCTCACTGTAACACACTGATATATCCCACACCCCTCACTGTAACACTGATATATCCCACACCCCTCACTGTAACACTCTGATATATCCCACACCCCTCACTGTAACACTGATATATCCACACCCCTCACTGTAACACTCTGATATATCCCACACCCCTCACTGTAACACTCTGATATATCCCACACCCCTCACTGTAACACTCTGATATCCCACACTCCTCACTGTAACACTCTGATATATCCCACACCCCTCACTGTAACACTCTGATATATCCCACACCCCTCACTGTAACACTCTGATGTATCCCACACCCCTCACTGTAACACTCTGATATATCCCACACCCCTCACTGTAACACTCTGATATATCCCACACCCCTCACTGTAACACTCTGATATATCCCACACCCCTCACTGTAACACTCTGATATACCCCACACCCCTCACTGTAACACTCTGATATACCCCACACCCCTCACTGTAACACTCTGATATACCCCACACCCCTCACTGTAACACTCTGATATATCCCACACCCCTCACTGTAACACTCTGATATACCCCACACCCCTCACTGTAACACTCTGATATATCCCACACCCCTCACTGTAACACTCTGATATATCCCACACCCCTCACTGTAACACTGATATATCCCACACCCCTCACTGTAACACTCTGATATATCCCACACCCCTCACTGTAACACTCTGATATACCCCACACCCCTCACTGTAACACTCTGATATACCCCACACCCCTCACTGTAACACTCTGATATATCCCACACCCCTCACTGTAACACTCTGATATATCCCACACCCCTCACTGTAACACTGTGATATATCCCACACCCCTCACTGTAACACTGTGATATATCCCACACCCCTCACTGTAACACTGATATATCCCACACCCCTCACTGTAACACTCTGATATACCCCACACCCCTCACTGTAACACTCTGATATATCCCACACCCCTCACTGTAACACTCTGATATACCCACACCCCTCACTGTAACACTCTGATATATCCCACACCCCTCACTGTAACACTCTGATATATCCCACACCCCTCACTGTAACACTCTGATATATCCCACACCCCTCACTGTAACACTCTGATATATCCCACACCCCTCACTGTAACACTCTGATATATCCCACACCCCTCACTGTAACACTCTGATATACCCCACACCCCTCACTGTAACACTCTGATATATCCCACACCCCTCACTGTAACACTCTGATATACCCTACACCCCTCACTGTAACACTCTGATATATCCCACACCCCTCACTGTAACACTCTGATATACCCCACACCCCTCACTGTAACACTCTGTTATATCCCACACCCCTCACTGTAACACTCTGATATACCCCACACCCCTCACTGTAACACTCTGATATACCCCACACCCCTCACTGTAACACTCTGATATATCCCACACTCCTCACTGTAACACTCTGATATATCCCACACCCCTCACTGTAACACTCTGATATACCCCACACCCCTCACTGTAACACTCTGATATACCCACCCCACTACCTGAAACCCCTCACTGTAACACTCTGATATATCCCACACCCCTCACTGTAACACTCTGATATATCCCACACCCCTCACTGTAACACTCTGATATACCCCACACCCCTCACTGTAACACTCTGATATACCCCACACCCCTCACTGTAACACTCTGATATATCCCACACCCCTCACTGTAACACTGATATATCCCACACCCCTCACTGTAACACTCTGATATATCCCACACCCCTCACTGTAACACTCTGATATATCCCACACCCCTCACTGTAACACTCTGATATATCCCACACCCCTCACTGTAACACTCTGATATATCCCACACCCCTCACTGTAACACTCTGATATACCCCACACCCCTCACTGTAACACTCTGATATACCCCACACCCCTCACTGTAACACTCTGATATACCCCACACCCCTCACTGTAACACTCTGATATACCCCACACCCCTCACTGTAACACTCTGATATATCCCACACCCTCACTGTAACACTCTGATATATCCCACACCCCTCACTGTAACACTCTGATATACCCCACACCCCTCACTGTAACACTCTGATATACCCCACACCCCTCACTGTAACACTCTGATATACCCACACCCCTCACTGTAACACTCTGATATATCCCACACCCCTCACTGTAACACTCTGATATATCCCACACCCCTCACTGTAACACTCTGATATATCCCACACCCCTCACTGTAACACTCTGATATATCCCACACCCCTCACTGTAACACTCTGATATATCCCACACCCCTCACTGTAACACTCTGATATATCCCACACCCCTCACTGTAACACTCTGATATATCCCACACCCCTCACTGTAACACTCTGATATACCCCACACCCCTCACTGTAACACTCTGATATACCCCACACCCCTCACTGTAACACTCTGATATACCCCACACCCCTCACTGTAACACTCTGATATACCCCACACCCCTCACTGTAACACTCTGATATATCCCACACCCCTCACTGTAACACTCTGATATACCCCACACCCCTCACTGTAACACTCTGATATATCCCACACCCCTCACTGTAACACTCTGATATATCCCACACCCCTCACTGTAACACTGATATATCCCACACCCCTCACTGTAACACTCTGATATATCCCACACCCCTCACTGTAACACTCTGATATACCCCACACCCCTCACTGTAACACTCTGATATACCCCACACCCCTCACTGTAACACTCTGATATATCCCACACCCCTCACTGTAACACTCTGATATACCCCACACCCCTCACTGTAACACTCTGATATACCCCACACCCCTCACTGTCACACTCTGATATATCCCACACCCCTCACTGTAACACTCTGATATATCCCACACCCCTCACTGTAACACTGATATATCCCACACCCCTCACTGTAACACTCTGATATATCCCACACCCCTCACTGTAACACTCTGATATACCCCACAACCCTCACTGTAACACTCTGATATACCCCACACCCCTCACTGTAACACTCTGATATATCCCACACCCCTCACTGTAACACTCTGATATACCCCACACCCCTCACTGTAACACTCTGATATATCCCCACACCCCTCACTGTAACACTCTGATATATCCCACACCCCTCACTGTAACACTGATATATCCCACACCCCTCACTGTAACACTCTGATATACCCCACACCCCTCACTGTAACACTCTGATATATCCCACACCCCTCACTGTAACACTCTGATATATCCCACACCCCTCACTGTAACACTCTGATATATCCCACACCCCTCACTGTAACACTCTGATATACCCACACCCCTCACTGTAACACTCTGATATATCCCACACCCCTCACTGTAACACTCTGATATATCCCACACCCCTCACTGTAACACTCTGATATATCCCACACCCCTCACTGTAACACTCTGATATATCCCACACCCTCACTGTAACACTCTGATATACCCCACACCCCTCACTGTAACACTCTGATATACCCCACACCCCTCACTGTAACACTCTGATATATCCCACACCCCTCACTGTAACACTGATATATCCCACACCCCTCACTGTAACACTCTGATATATCCCACACCCCTCACTGTAACACTCTGATATATCCCACACCCCTCACTGTAACACTCTGATATATCCCACACCCCTCACTGTAACACTCTGATATATCCCACACCCCTCACTGTAACACTCTGATATACCCCACACCCCTCACTGTAACACTCTGATATACCCCACACCCCTCACTGTAACACTCTGATATACCCCACACCCCTCACTGTAACACTCTGATATATCCCACACCCCTCACTGTAACACTCTGATATACCCCACACCCCTCACTGTAACACTCTGATATATCCCACACCCCTCACTGTAACACTCTGATATATCCCACACCCCTCACTGTAACACTGATATATCCCACACCCCTCACTGTAACACTCTGATATATCCCACACCCCTCACTGTAACACTCTGATATACCCCACAACCCTCACTGTAACACTCTGATATACCCCACACCCCTCACTGTAACACTCTGATATATCCCACACCCCTCACTGTAACACTCTGATATACCCCACACCCCTCACTGTAACACTCTGATATATCCACACCCCTCACTGTAACACTCTGATATATCCCACACCCCTCACTGTAACACTGATATATCCCACACCCCTCACTGTAACACTCTGATATACCCCACACCCTCACTGTAACACTCTGATATATCCCACACCCCTCACTGTAACACTCTGATATATCCCACACCCCTCACTGTAACACTCTGATATATCCCACACCCCTCACTGTAACACTCTGATATACCCCACACCCCTCACTGTAACACTCTGATATATCCCACACCCCTCACTGTAACACTCTGATATATCCCACACCCCTCACTGTAACACTCTGATATATCCCACACCCCTCACTGTAACACTCTGATATATCCCACACCCTCACTGTAACACTCTGATATATCCCACACCCCTCACTGTAACACTCTGATATATCCCACACCCCTCTCTGTAACACTCTGATATACCCACACCCCTCACTGTAACACTCTGATATATCCCACACCCCTCACTGTAACACTCTGATATACCCTACACCCCTCACTGTAACACTCTGATATATCCCACACCCCTCACTGTAACACTCTGATATACCCCACACCCCTCACTGTAACACTCTGATATACCCCACACCCCTCACTGTAACACTCTGATATATCCCACACCCCTCACCGTAACACTCTGATATACCCCACACCCCTCACTGTAACACTCTGATATATCCCACACCCCTCACCGTAACACTCTGATATACCCCACACCCCTCACCGTAACACTCTGATATATCCCCACACCCCTCACTGTAACACTCTGATATATCCCACACCCCTCACCGTAACACTCTGATATACCCCACACCCCTCACTGTAACTGACATCTTTGTTAATTTCTTGCAGCCATCAAAGCAAACAGACCCTGGGGCGACCAGACGTCTCTGCCCTAATAGGAAAGGGTGAGTGTTTGCCCAGGACCCTTACCCCCAGACATGGCCGTACAGTCCCAGACAGGAGTGAATCGTTCCCTTTTACCCACTGTGTACTGTACATGTACAGGAGCTGACACTGAGACACACACGGGCCGTCCAGTCCCAGACAGGAGTGAATCATTCCCTTTTACCCGCTGTGTACTGTACATGTACAGGAGCTGACACTGAGACACACACGGGCCGTACAGTCCCAGACAGGAGTGAATCGTTCCCTTTTACCCACTGTGCACTGTCCATGTACAGGAGCTGACACTGAGACACACACGGGGCCGTACAGTCCCAGACAGGAGTGAATCGTTCCCTTTTACCCACTGTGCACTGTCCCATGTACAGGAGCTGACACTGAGACACACACGGGCCGTACAGTACCAGACAGGAGGAATCGTTCCCTTTTACCCACTGTGTACTGTCCATGTACAGGAGCTGACACTGAGACACACACGGGGCCGTACAGTCCCAGACAGGAGTGAATCGTTCCCTTTTACCCACTGTGTACTGTACATGTACAGGAGCTGACACTGAAACACACACGGGGCCGTACAGTCCCAGACAGGAGTGAATCGTTCCCTTTTACCCACTGTGTACTGTACATGTACAGGAGCTCACACTGAGACACACATGGGCTAGAGTCTGGGATCAGTCCCACCTCACTGAATCACTTGCGTGTTGCTTTGTAAACCTTCCATTATTATAGTCTGAAACTTGTCTCT
>NW_027139675.1:27500-52859 GCF_035084215.1 Heptranchias perlo
GCATTGTGCCTCGTAAGAGAGAAGGAGGCACCTCGCCCTCCAACTTCAGATCGCCCTCCTTCCCCGGATAACTCCCAATTGTGCCGAGGACATTGCTGTCACATGTGAGTTTCCCCTCTTCCCCCTGATCTCCTCCCCCCCCCCCCCCCCCCCCCCCCGTCCCCTCGGAGTACGTCACGCAGCCTGTCGTTGCCTCCTGTTGGCGGGGTACGAGCAGTGCATCGAGCCGAGGGCTCCACTCAGAACACAGCAAGACAGAAAGTGCAGGAGTAGCAGCCAGACACCCACCCAGACACCTGACGGTGAGACTCCCTCTATAAAAGGGGTCCCTGATGGTGAGACTCCCTCTATAAAAGGGGTCCCTGATGGTGAGACTCCCTCTATAAAAGGGGTCCCTGATGGTGAGACTCCCTCTATAAAAGGGTTCCCTGATGGTGAGACTCTCTCTATAAAAGGGTTCCCTGATGGTGAGACTCCCTCTATAAAAGGGGTCCCTGATGGTGAGACTCCCTCTATAAAAGGGGTCCCTGATGGTGAGACTCTCTCTATAAAAGGGTTCCCTGATGGTGAGACTCCCTCTATAAAAGGGGTCCCTGATGGTGAGACTCTCTCTATAAAAGGGGTCCCTGATGGTGAGACTCTCTCTATAAAAGGGATGGGGTAATTGGAGGAGGGGGCTACAGGTGTGTGCCGGGGGCTAATCGGGAGCAACACGGTGACGTTGTCTCTTTCTTTGCCGCAGTGAAGGGCCCTGCGATTGGCACACAGGTGTCCCCCGATTCTATCAGATGTTCGGCCGACGGTTCAGCTCGGCCCCAGGCTGGGTACACGGAGCGCGGAGATGGAGACGGAGCCGGGCAGCCCCCCAGGAAGGCCTGCCAGCGGCCGCACGGCCCGGAGGCCCCCTGGAGCGACGGTCCGGAGCAAAAGGACAGCGGGAAGCCCCCAGAGGCCATCACCCATCAGCGGGGGGACGAGGGATCCGAGTTAGTCGCCCTTTCCATGGACAAGGCATCGCCGGGTAAGGTGGCACTGGGCAGATGGGCGCGTGGCGTTGGGCCACTAGTGGGAGCATGCTAGCTGCCGTCAAGAGGGGGGATCAGGCTTAAAATATTCGCCCCCTCCCCTCCTGAAGTTGCTGACTTGAGCCAGGGTGTGCGACCCTCCTACCCCCTCTGTCCCCTGTCCCCCACCTCGTACAAGTGGCCATTCTTCCTACCTGAGCTGAGTGGGTGTCGGCAGCATATTCGACTATGCGAGGCATCACAAACCAAACCCAGACCTGGTCCTCCCCCACCCCCCGACCTTTACACGCGCGAACTTACCAGCAGAGACGCTGGTCTGCAATCGGGAGTGGGAACCCTGGCTGATAATTCCTTCCCCTTGATCCAGCCCCGAGCCGTACGCAGACCACGTGGTCCCGAGCGATCAGGTTGCTGGTCAGCGAAAGTCTGAAGTGAGGCCCAGGCCCCTTTAGGAGTGATCTCCATCGGAATCTGGGTTCATTACAGTTTATACAGAGACTCCCTGTACCCGGGGGTCAGGGTTCATTACAGTTTATACAGTGACTCCCCGTACCCGGGGGTCAGGGTTCATTACAGTTTATACAGTGACTCCCCGTACCCGGGGGTCAGGGTTCATTACAGTTTATACAGAGACTCCCTGTACCCGGGGGTCAGGGTTCATTACAGTTTATACAGAGACTCCCTGTACCCAGGGGTCAGGGTTCATTACAGTTTATACAGAGACTCCCTGTACCCAGGGGTCAGGGTTCATTACAGTTTATACAGAGACTCCCTGTACCCGGGGGTCAGGGTTCATTACAGTTTATACAGAGACTCCCTGTACCCGGGGGTCAGGGTTCATTACAGTTTATACAGTGACTCCCCGTACCCAGGGGTTAGGGTTCATTACAGTTTATACAGAGACTCCTCGTACCCGGGGGTCAGGGTTCATTACAGTTTATACAGAGACTCCCTGTACCCGGGGGTCAGGGTTCATTAACTGTTTATACAGAGACTCCCTGTACCCGGGGGTCAGGGTTCATTACGGTTTATACAGAGACTCCCTGTACCCGGGGGTCAGGGTTCATTACGGTTTATACAGAGACTCCCTGTACCCGGGGGTCAGGGTTCATTACAGTTTATACAGAGAATCCCTGTACCCGGGGGTCAGGGTTCATTACGGTTTATACAGAGACTCCCCGTACCCGGGGGTCAGGGTTCATTACGGTTTATGCAGAGACTCCCTGTACCCGGGGGTCAGTGTTCATTAACTGTTTATACAGAGACTCCCTGTACCCGGGGGTCAGGGTTCATTACAGTTTATACAGAGACTCCCTGTACCCGGGGGTCAGGGTTCATTACAGTTTATACAGAGACTCCCTGTACCCGGGGGTCAGGGTTCATTACAGTTTATACAGAGACTCCCTGTACCCGGGGGTCAGGGTTCATTACGGTTTATACAGAGACTCCCTGTACCCGGGGGTCAGGGTTCATTAACTGTTTACACAGAGACTCCCCGTACCCGGGGGTCAGGGTTCATTACAGTTTATACAGAGACTCCCTGTACCCGGGGGTCAGGGTTCATTACAGTTTATACAGAGACTCCTCGTACCCGGGGGTCAGGGTTCATTAACTGTTTATACAGAGACTCCCTGTACCCGGGGGTCAGGGTTCATTAACTGTTTATACAGAGACTCCCTGTACCCGGGGGTCAGGGTTCATTAACTGTTTATACAGAGACTCCCTGTACCCGGGGGTCAGGGTTCATTACAGTTTATACAGAGACTCCCTGTACCGGGGGTCAGGGTTCATTACAGTTTATACAGAGACTCCCTGTACCCGGGGGTCAGGGTTCATTAACTGTTTACACAGAGACTCCCTGTACCCGGGGGTCAGGGTTCATTACAGTTTATACAGAGACTCCCTGTACCGGGGGTCAGGGTTCATTACAGTTTATACAGAGACTCCCTGTACCCGGGGGTCAGGGTTCATTAACTGTTTACACAGAGACTCCCTGTACCCGGGGGTCAGGGTTCATTACAGTTTATACAGAGACTCCCTGTACCCGGGGGTCAGGGTTCATTACAGTTTATACAGAGACTCCCTGTACCCGGGGGTCAGGGTTCATTACAGTTTACACAGAGACTCCCCGTACCCGGGGGTCAGGGTTCATTAACTGTTTATACAGAGACTCCCTGTACCCGGGGGTCAGGGTTCATTAACTGTTTATACAGAGACTCCCTGTACCCGGGGGTCAGGGTTCATTACGGTTTATACAGAGACTCCCTGTACCCGGGGGTCAGGGTTCATTAACTGTTTACACAGAGACTCCCTGGACCCGGGGGTCAGGGTTCATTAACTGTTTGTGTTCCTTTCCTCAGCCACTTCCATCATTCCTTGGAGGTTCAGTCAGATGACGAGGACCAGTCCCGTGGACCGTTGCGAGACTGCCCGGGCGGGAGATCACACCGAGACGTTGAACGGACGACAGCACTGGGTCGAGGACGCGGACCCCAGCTTGAAACCGCGCCTCGCTCCCTGGGAACGTAACGGTACGCGCTGAGACCCTGCCTTGGACCTGCACCTCTGTGACCGAATCACAGCGATCGGGGGGGGGGGGAACCTCCGGGAGTTAACAGGAAGGAGATATAAACCTTGGAGAGGGTGCAACGCAGATTCACTAGAAAGGGTTAAATCCCGAGGACAGGTCGCACAGACTGGGCTTGTATTCCCTCGAGTGTAGAAGATTAAGGGGTGATCTAATCGAGGGGTTTAAGATGATTAAAGGATTCGATAGGGTCGATGGAGAGAAACTATTTCCTCTGGTGGGGGGAGTCCAGAACAAGGTGGGGGCAGAATCTTAAAATTAGAGCCAGGCCGTTCAGGGGTGATGTCAGGAAGCACTTCCTCACATAAGAACATAAGAACATAAGAAATTGGAGCAGGAGTAGGCCAATCGGCCCCTCGAGCCTGCTCCGCCATTCAATAAGATCATGGCTGATCTGATCCCAACCACAAATCTAAAGAACACAAGAAGTCGGAGCAGGACCCGGCCACATAGCCCCTGGGCCCTCTCCGCCACCCACAGGGCATTGACCGATCCGAACTCAGCTTCATGTCCAATTTCCTGCCCGCTCCCCATAACCCCGAATTCCCTTTACTTCTAGGAAACTGTCTATTTCTGTTTTAAATTTATTTAATGATGTCGCTTCCACAGCTTCCTGGGGCAGCAAATTCCACAGACCTACCACCCTCTGAGTGAAGAAGTTTCTCCTCATCTCAGTTTTGAAAGAGCAGCCCCTTATTCTAAGATTATGCCCCCTAGTTCTAGTTTCACCCATCCTTGGGAACATCCTTACCGCATCCACCCGATCAAGACCCTTCACAATCTTATATGTTTCAATAAGATCGCCTCTCATTCTTCTGAACTCCAATGAGTAGAGTCCCAATCTACTCAACCTCTCCTCATATGTCCGCCCCCTCATCCCCGGGATTAACCGAGTGAACCTTCTTTGTACTGCCTCGAGTGCAAGTATGTCTTTTCTTAAGTATGGAGACCAAAACTGTATGCAGTATTCCAGGTGCGGTCTCACCAATACCTTATATAACTGCAGCAATACCTCCCTGTTTTTATATTCTATCCCCCTAGCAATAAAAGCCAACATTCCGTTGGCTTTCTTGATCACCTGCTGCACCTGCATACCAACTTTTTGATTTTCTTGCACCAGGACCCCCAGATCCCTTTGTACTGCAGTACTTTCCAGTCTCTCGCCATTAAGAAAATAACTTGCTCTCTGATTTTTCCTGCCAAAGTGCATAACCTCACATTTTCCAATATTATATTGCATCTGCCAAATCTCCGCCCACTCACCCAGCCTGTCTATATCCCCTTGCAGGTTTTTTATGTCCTCCTCACTCTCTACTTTCCCTCCCATCTTTGTATCATCTGCAAATTTTGATATGTTGCACTCGGTCCCCTCCTCCAAATCGTTAATATAGATTGTAAAGAGTTGGGGACCCAGCACCGACCCCTGTGGAACACCACTGGTTACTGGTTGCCAGTCCGAAAATGAACCATTTATCCCAACTCTCTGCTTCCTGTTCGATAACCAATCCTCCACCCATGCCAGAATATTACCCCCAATCCCGTGATTTTTTATCTTAAGTAATAATCTTTTATGTGGCACCTTGTCGAATGCCTTCTGGAAGTCTAAATACACTACGTCCACTGGTTCCCCTTTATCCACCCTGTACTTTATATCCTCGAAGAACTCAAGCAAATTTGTCAGACATGACTTCCCCTTCATAAAGCCATGCTGACTTTGTCCTATTAAATTATGCTTATCTAAATGTTCCGTTACTGTCTCCTTAATAATAGACTCCAAAATTTTACCCACCACAGATGTTAAGCTAACTGGCCTGTAATTTCCAGCCTTCTGCCTACTACCCTTCACACAAAGGGGAGGGGGAAATCTGGGACTCTCTCCCCCCACAAAGGCTGTGGATTCTGGGGGTCAATTGGAAAATTCAAAACTGAAATGGATCGATTATTTTATAGCTACGGGTTAGATACAGAGTAAAGCTCCCTCTACACTGTCCCATCAGACACTCCCAGGGCAGGTACAGGGTTAGATACAGAGTAAAGCTCCCTCTACACTGTCCCATCAAACACTCCCAGGGCAGGTACAGGGAAAGATACAGAGTAAAGCTCCCTCTACACTGTCCCATCAAACTCTCCCAGGGCAGGTACAGGGTGAGATACAGAGTAAAGCTCCCTCTGCACTGTCCCATCAAACACTCCCAGGGCAGGTACAGGGTTAGATACGGAGTAAAGCTCCCTCCACACTGTCCCATCAAACACTCCCAGGGCAGGTACAGGGAAAGATAGAGTAAAGCTCCCTCTACACTGTCCCATCAAACACTCCCAGGGCAGGTACAGGGTTAGTTACAGAGTAAAGCTCCCTCTACACTGTCCCATCAAACATTCCCAGGGCAGGTACAGGGTTAGATACAGAGTAAAGCTCCGTCTACACTGTCCCATCAAACACTCCCAGGGCAGGTACAGGGTTAGTTACAGAGTAAAGCTCCCTCTACACTGTCCCATCAAACACTCCCAGGGCAGGTACAGGGTTAGATACAGAGTGAAGCTCCCTCTACACTGTCCCATCAAACACTCCCAGGGCAGGTACAGGGTTAGATACAGAGTAAAGCTCCCTCTACACTGTCCCCATCAAACACTCCCAGAGCAGGTACAGGGTTAGTTACAGAGTAAAGCTCCCTCTACACTGTCCCATCAAACACTCCCAGGGCAGGTACAGGGTTAGATACAGAGTAAAGCTCCCTCGACACTGTCCCATCAAACACTCCCAGGGCAGGTACAGGGTTAGATACAGAGTAAAGCTCCCTCTACACTGTCCCATCAAACACTCCCAGGGCAGGTACAGGGTTAGATACAGAGTAAAGCTCCCTCTACACTATCCCATCAAACACTCCCAGGGCAGGTACAGGGTTAGATACAGAGTAAAGCTCCCTCTACACTGTCCCATCAAACACTCCCAGGGCAGGTACAGGGTTAGATACAGAGTAAAGCTCCCTCGACACTGTCCCATCAAACACTCCCAGGGCAGGTACAGGGTTAGATACAGAGTAAAGCTCCCTCTGCACTGTCCCATCAAACACTCCCAGGGCAGATACAGGGTTAGATACAGAGTAAAGCTCCCTCTACACTGTCCCATCAAACACTCCCAGGGCAGGTACAGGGTTAGATACAGAGTAAAGCTCCCTCTACACTGTCCCATCAAACACTCCCAGGGCAGGTACAGGGTTAGATACAGAGTAAAGCTCCCTCTACACTGTCCCATCAAACACTCCCAGGGCAGGTACAGGGTTAGATACAGAGTAAAGCTCCCTCTACACTGTCCCATCAAACACTCCCAGGGCAGGTACAGGGTTAGATACAGAGTAAAGCTCCCTCTACACTGTCCCATCAAACACTCCCAGGGCAGGTACAGGGTTAGATACAGAGTAAAGCTCCCTCTACACTGTCCCATCAAACACTCCCAGGGCAGGTACAGGGTTAGATACAGAGTAAAGCTCCCTCTACACTGTCCCATCAAACACTCCCAGGGGCAGGTACAGGGTTAGATACAGAGTAAAGCTCCCTCTGCACTGTCCCATCAAACACTCCCAGGGCAGGTACAGGGTTAGATACAGAGTAAAGCTCCATCTGCACTGTCCCATCAAACACTCCCAGGGCAGGTACAGGGTTAGATATAGAGTAAAGCTCCCTCCACACTGTCCCATCAAACACTCCCAGGGCAGGTACAGGGTTAGATACAGAGTAAAGCTCCCTCTACACTGTCCCATCAAACACTCCCAGGGCAGGTACAGGGTGAGATACAGAGTAAAGCTCCCTCTACACTGTCCCATCAAACACTCTCAGGGCAGGTACAGGGTTAGATACAGAGTAAAGCTCCCTCTACACTGTCCCATCAAACACTCCCAGGGCAGGTACAGGGTTAGATACAGAGTAAAGCTCCCTCTGCACTGTCCCATCAAACACTCCCAGGGCAGGTACAGGGTTAGATACAGAGTAAAGCTCCCTCTACACTGTCCCATCAAACACTCCCAGGGCAGGTACAGGGTTAGATACAGAGTAAAGCTCCCTCTACACTGTCCCATCAAACACTCCCAGGGCAGGTACAGGGTTAGAGACAGAGTAAAGCTCCCTCTGCACTGTCCCATCAAACACTCCCAGGGCAGGTACAGGGTTAGATGCAGAGTAAAGCTCCCTCTACACTGTCCCATCAAACACTCCCAGGGCAGGTACAGGGTTAGATACAGAGTAAAGCTCCCTCTACACTGTCCCATCAAACACTCCCAGGGCAGGTGCAGGGTTAGATACAGAGTAAAGCTCCCTCTACACTGTCCCATCAAACACTCCCAGGGCAGGTACAGGGTTAGATACAGAGTAAAGCTCCCTCTACACTGTCCCATCAAACACTCCCAGGGCAGGTACAGGGTTAGATACAGAGTAAAGCTCCCTCTACACTGTCCCATCAAACACTCCCAGGGCAGGTACAGGGTTAGATACAGAGTAAAGCTCCCTCTACACTGTCCCATCAAACACTCCCAGGGCAGGTACAGGGTTAGATACAGAGTAAAGCTCCCTCTACACTGTCCCATCAAACACTCCCAGGGGCAGGTACAGGGTTAGATACAGAGTAAAGCTCCCTCTGCACTGTCCCATCAAACACTCCCAGGGCAGGTACAGGGTTAGATACAGAGTAAAGCTCCCTCTACACTGTCCCATCAAACACTCCCAGGGCAGGTACAGGGTTAGATATAGAGTAAAGCTCCCTCCACACTGTCCCATCAAACACTCCCAGGGCAGGTACAGGGTTAGATACAGAGTAAAGCTCCCTCTACACTGTCCCATCAAACACTCCCAGGGCAGGTACAGGGTTAGAGACAGAGTAAAGCTCCCTCTGCACTGTCCCATCAAACACTCCCAGGGCAGGTACAGGGTTAGATGCAGAGTAAAGCTCCCTCTACACTGTCCCATCAAACACTCCCAGGGCAGGTACAGGGTTAGATACAGAGTAAAGCTCCCTCTACACTGTCCCGTCAAACACTCCCAGGGCAGGTACAGGGTTAGATACAGAGTAAAGCTCCCTCTACACTGTCCCATCAAACACTCCCAGGGCAGGTACAGGGTTAGATACAGAGTAAAGCTCCCTCTGCACTCTGATGTTGTGGTGATATTGTGGGTCCTCTGAGCCATCTCCAGGTACTGAAGCTGGCCGATGGGATTGCCTGACTGATATTCACGCCTTCCTGTTTCTCCCGACAGGCGCTTCTTGCAAAGCGGACGCCCGCGAGCCAGTCAGAAGGTCTTGGAGCCGCCCGGCAGAACTTGACGACCCGCGAGTGAGGTACGCAGAGCTGGGGGAGGGGACTGGCGGTGGGCTCTCCATGCATTGTTCCGTCCCCACCCTCCTTCCTGAGGGGCGGTGTCCAGGACTGAACGCAGTATCTCCAGACGGGGATCTGACCAGAGCTCTGTACAGCTGGAACAGAACTTCCTCCTCCTTGTATTCCAGTCCTCTTGAGATATTCCAGTTGCCTTTTTGTACCCGTTGACTCGCTGTAAATCTGTAAATGGTCTGTGAACTTGGGCTCCCAGCTCTCTCCGCTCCTCTCCGCACCCGAGTCTCTCACCATTTAGATGACCTCACACTTGCCCATGTTGAACTCCATCTGCCACAGTTTTGCCCACTTATTGAATCTGTCCAGCTCATTTTGTAACTTCCTGCCCCCATCTGCACTACTCCCTGTCCCTCCTCGCTTCATGTCATCTGCAAACTTGGATGTGTGACTCCCTATTCCTTCATCCAAGTCATTAATGAACATGGAGAGAAGCGATGGGCCCAGAACAGGTCCCTGGGGATCACTGCTTGTCCCATCTTACCAATCAGGGTAAAGTTACCTTATCGCCCACTCTCTGTCACCCACCTCCCGACTCGTTACCAACCAATGTCCAATTCTATCTGTTTCATCTTTGCCGATAATCTCTTGTGTGGAACTTTATCTCGAAGTCCATGGAGACAACGTCCATCCACCAAGTTGGTGACCTCCTCAAAAAATTCAACTCCCATCAGTCAGACATGACCTCCCGTTTGCTAATCCACGTTGACTCTCTTTGATCTGCTCAGTCTTGTTGATGTGCTCCGTCTCTCTGTCCCTGGTGATAGTTTCCAGTTGCTTCCCCACAGCTGATGTTAAACTGACCGGTCTGTCGTCACCTCGTATCTCCCTCCCTCCCTTCTTAAATAATGGGGTGACATTTGCAAATTTCCAATCCAGAGGCACAATTCCCAAATCTAGAGAGCTTTGGAAAATTATGACTAATGCATCTGCAATTCCCTCACCTGTTTATTTTAATACCCTGGGGTGGAAACCATCAGGTCCTGGAGATTTAGCTTTCTTAAGTCCCATTATTTTCTCCATTGCCATTTTTAAAAATTCTTATTAAATCCACTAAATTTCTCCCCTTGAATTATTTTTAAGTTTCCTTATACTGCTGGTATTTTGTCCCCTTCCTCTACTGTAAAAGAAACACACAGAACTAGTGTAACAAGTGTGTGTGTCCTTTATTTCTCTGTCTGTGTCAGTTAGGCTCAGTCAGTCTCACCCTCCTGCTCTGAGTCAGAAGGTCGTGGGTTCGAGCCCCCCACTCCAGAGACTCGAGCCCCATGTAGCTCATGGCTCTTCAGGTGCACATCCAGGTATTTATTAAATGAGTTGAGGGTTTCTGCCTCTCCCACCCTCTCAGGCAGTGAGTTCCAGACCCCCACCACCCTCTGGGTGAAAACATTTCTCCTCAGCTCCCCTCTAATCCTTCTACCAATCACTTTAAATCTATGCCCCCTGGTTACTGACTCCTCTGCTAAGGGAAATAGGTCCTTCCTATCCACTCTATCTCGGCCCCTCATAATTTTATACACCTCAATTAAATCTCCCCTCAGCCTCCTCTGTTCCAATGAAAACAACCCCAGCCTATCCGATCTTTCCTCATAGCTAAAATTCTCCAGTCCTGGCAACATCCTCGTAAATCTCCTCTGTACCCTCTCTACTGCAATCACATCCTTCCTGTAATGTGGTGACCAGAACTGTACGCAGTACTCAAGCTGTGGCCTAACTAGTGTTTTATGCAGTTCAGTGCAGTTTGTGACAACACTGATGACACTTCACATGTAATTTATTCGATGTAAAGCATTTAAAAAGACAGAACTTGCTTTTCCACAGGCTCTTTCTCGTCTGGTCCCTTTAAATCACAGATTGCTCCTCACTCCCCATTCCAAACAATTCCCGACTCTCCCTGTTGAGACTTGGCGGTGGACTCATCAGCACGAGCTAAGGTGGTACGGTGGGGTGGTGTTTATATTACTGGAGAACGGGAGTTCAAATCCCGGCAAGGGCACTTTGCCAATTTGAAAAATAAATTAACAGAGGCCGAGAATCTGTGCGATTGTGACTTTAAAACCCCGACTGGCTCACTAATGTCCCTTTCGGGAGGGAAACCTGCCGTCTTTACCCGGTCCGGTTAGGGGTCACCGGTTATCCTGGTGTCCCCAGAAATTCAGGAGTAATCTCCAGGACATTGCTGGGACCAATAAACACGGTCGTAAAATCATTTAAAAAAAAAACATTGTGTGTGTATTCCATTTTCTTGAACTATCTCATTGCTGTTTGTGGGATCTTGCTGTGCGCAGATAATGAAGCAGTCCGAGCCCGCATGCAGCAAGACCTGGACAACATCCAGGCTTGGGCTGACAAGTGGCAAGTAACATTCGCGCCAGACAAGTGCCAGGCAATGACCATCTCCAACAAGAGAGAGTCCAACCACCTCCCCTTGACATTCAACGGCATTACCATCGCCGAATCCCCCACCATCAACATCCTGGGGGTCACCATTGACCAGAAACTTAACTGGACCAGCCACATAAATACTGTGGCTACAAGAGCAGGTCAGAGGCTGGGTATTCTGCGGCGAGTGACTCACCTCCTGACTCCCCAAAGCCTTTCCACCATCTACAAGGCACAAGTCAGGAGTGTGATGGAATACTCTCCACTTGCCTGGATGAGTGCAGCTCCAACAACACTCGAGAAGCTCGACACCGTCCAGGACAAAGCAGCCCGCTTGATTGGCACCCCATTCACCACCCTAAACATTCACTCCCTTCACCACCGGCGCACAGTGGCTGCAGTGTGGACCATCCACAGGATGCACTGCAGCAACTCGCCAAGGCTTCTTCGACAGCACCTCCCAAACCCGCGACCTCTACCACCTAGAAGGACAAGAGCAGCAGGCACATGGGAACAACACCACCTGCACGTTCCCCTCCAAGTCACACACCATCCCGACTTGGAAATATATCGGCCGTTCCTTCATCATCGCTGGGTCAAAATCCTGGAACTCCCTCCCTAACAGCACTGTGGGAGAACCGTCACCACACGGACTGCAGCGGTTCAAGAAGGCGGCTCACCACCACCTTCTCAAGGGGCAATTAGGGATGGGCAATAAATGCCGGCCTCGCCAGCGACGCCCACATCCCATGAATGAACTTTAATCGAAGCAGGCTGCAGTGAGGGCCTGTCCTGTGTGGGCCCAGTCTGCCTCGCCCAGCAGAGCCCAGGAGAAGGCCGAGCAGGTTGGGAAGGAGCTGCTCAGACATGTCAGGAAGATGCTCCATCATTCCCGGGCTCACAGTTAACTGCCTTTTTCTGTTATATTCTCTCTCCTCACAGCTCCCGAGCAAAGATGAGGGGCGTTCATCCCGACCAGGTAATGGACACCTCCGCGTCCGTTCGTCCGAGGGGGGGCGGGGTGGGCGGGGGAATTGGCTGAGGTCACAGCACATGGCTGCTCACTCATGGTCCTCTCTCTCTCTCCCTCTCTCCTCCCTCTCTCCGTCTCCCTCTCTTCCCCCCACCCCCCCAGCAGGACTCTGAATTGTACTCGGTGGAGCTCGAGCGCAGTCCCACAGGGTTTGGTTTCAGCGTGCGAGGGGGCCGGGAGTACAACATGGGACTGTACGTGTTGGGGCTGATCGTGGGGGGGCCGGCCATGAGGAGCGGAAAAATCAAGGTAAGAAAGGGAGGGGGTGTGGGGTATATCAGAGTGTTACAGTGAGGGGTGTGGGGTGTATCAGACTGTTACAGTGAGGGGTGTGAGATATATCAGAGTGTTACAGTGAGGGGTGTGGGATATATCAGAGTGTTACAGTGAGGGGTGTGGGATATATCAGAGTGTTACAGTGAGGGGTGTGGGATATATCAGAGTGTTACAGTGAGGGGTGTGGGATGTATCAGAGTGTTACAGTGAGGGGTGTGGGATATATCAGTGTTACAGTGAGGGGTGTGGGGTATATCAGAGTGTTACAGTGAGGGGTGTGGGATATATCAGACTGTTACAGTGAGGGGTGTGGGGTAAATCAGAGTGTTACAGTGAGGGGTGTGGGGTATATCGGAGTGTTACAGTGAGGGGTGTGGGATATATCAGAGTGTTACAGTGAGGGGTGTGGGGTATATCAGAGTGTTACAGTGAGGGGTGTGGGGTATATCAGAGTGTTACAGTGAGGGGTGTGAGGTATATCAGAGTGTTACAGTGAGGGGTGTGGGATATATCAGAGTGTTACAGTGAGGGGTGTGAGGTATATCAGAGTGTTACAGTGAGGGGTGTGGGGTATATCAGAGTGTTACAGTGAGGGGTGTGGGATGTATCAGTGTTTTGAAACGTGGCAAATTATTGGTTTCAGATTGGTGACCAGTTGCTTGAAATTAACAGTGAACTCACTCTGGGGATAACCCACTCCCGGGCGGTGGATCTGATCAAAGAGGGACGGGATAAAATCCGACTCCTGATGAGACGAGGAGATGGACAAGTCCCGAAGTACAGTAAGTACTGGGACTCCTGTCGCGGCGCTCAGCAGCGAAGCGTTATAAGGGCCGCAGCAGTCTCCAGTACCTTTTACATTGCAGGCGAGACAAGTCGCTTTGTATGTGTGCGTGTTATGGTGTGTACGCGTGCCCTGTTTGCATGCTTTTGCATGTGTTTAGCATGTGGATGTGTGTTAAAACACCGGGTGTGGTCAGCGCTCTCTGCGCAGGCTTTGAACGAGACTGGGGCGGGAGGGCTCTGTCGTGTTACATGCGTGACGTACAGCCTGTGACAGCACTGCCCATGCAAAAACCAGCCTCCTCCAATCTGTCGTGTGACTCGCGAGACAGAATCGCTGCTCCGTCGCGCTGGGGGAGGGAGAGATCAGCGTCCGAGCCCCTCCCCTCCCCCCCCGCCCCGCATCGGACGTGAGAGCAGCCCCAGTGCTCTGACCCGCCGGGGAGAGGGCGCGAGAGGCCATCCGAATCCCCCCGTGAGCCTGTCGATCAGCTCAGTGGGTCCACCAACATCACTAAAACAGATGATCTGGTCATTTACCACATTGTGGGATCTTGCTGTGCGCAAATTGGCTGCTGCGTTTCCCACATTACAACAGTGACCACACTTCAAAAAAGTACTTTGTTGGCTGTGGAGGGCGTTGGGACGTCCTGAGGTGGTGAGAGATGCTGTAGAAATGCAAATTCTGTCTTTCTTTAACCAACCGACTGTATTTTTGCCAGAACGAAATTAACTCCTCCTCTTCTCTCGTCTTTTCTTTCCTCCTCCCTCCTCCTCCTCCTCCTGCCGCTTCGCTCTGCCTCTCAGCGATGGGCCCTTCCAGCCTCTCTGTCTGCGTCACCAATTCCAGGCACGGCGAACCCTGCTACTTCCTCCTGGGCCGTGCCAGCACCGCTCGGTGTGTAAATCCACGTCATCCGCTGTGGGGGAGGGGAGGGAGGAGACGGGGAGGGCCGGGATACGGGACTCTGGTTCACATCGAATTTACAGCCCAACTGGTCTATCCCGGTGTTTAGTCTCCACACGAGCCTCCTCCCTCCCTACTCCATCTCACCCTATCACCATATCCTTCTATTCCTTTCTCCCTCATGTGTTTATCGAGCTTCCCCTTAAATCCATCGATTCTATTCCCCTCGACCACTCCATGTGGGAGCGAGTTCCACATTCCCACCGCTCTCTGGGTAAAGAAGTTTCTCCTGAATTCCCGATTGGATTTATTAGTGACTCTCTTATATTGATGGGCCCCTCGTTCTGGTCTCCCTCACAATCTTCTCTACGTTTACCCTATCGAAACCCCTTCATAATTTTAAAGACCTCCATCAGGTCACCCCTCAGCCTTCTCTTTTCTAGAGAAAAGAGCCCCAGCCTGTTCAGCTTTTCCTGATATGTATAATTTCTGGAGGGATAGAATTGACAAGCAGGGAAGTTGTGTTAAACTTGTATCGAACCTTGGTTAGACCACACTCCAGTTATGTGGAGAGACTGGAGAATCTGGGATTGTTCTCCTCAGAGCAGAGAAGGTTAAGGGGAGATTTGATCGAGGTGATCAAAATCATGAGGGATTTTGATCGAGTTAATAAGAAATAGGAGCAGGAGTAGGCCTTTCGGCCCCTCGAGCCTGCTCCACCATTCAATCAGATCATGGCTGATCTTCGACCTCAACTCCACTTTCCCGCCCAATCCCCATATCCCTCGAGTCCAAAAATTTATCCACCTCAGCCTTGAATATACTCAATGACTGAGCATCCACAGCCCTCTGGGGTAGAGAATTCCAAAGATTCACAACCCTCTGAGTGAAGAAATTCCTCCTCCATCTCAGTCTTGAATGGCCGACCCCTTATCCTGAGACTATGCCCCCTGGTTCTAGACTCTCCAGCCAGGGGAAATAACCTCTCAGCACCTACCCTGTCAAGCCCCCTCAGAATCTTATATGTTTCAATGAGATCACCTCTCATTCTTCTAAACTCCAGAGAGTATAGGCCCATTCTACTCAATCTCTCCTCATAGGACAACCCTCTCATCCCAGGAATCAATCTAGTGAACCTTCGTTGCACCCCCTCTAAGGCAAGTATATCCTTCCTTAGATAAGGAAACCAAAACTGTACACAGTACTCCAGGTGAGGTCTCACCAAAGCCCTGTACAATTGCAGCAAGACTTCCTTACTCTTGTACTCCAACCCCCTTGCAATAAAGGCCAACATACCATTTGCCTTCCTAATTGCTTGCTGTACCTGCATGTTAACTTTCTGTGTTTTGTGTACGAGGACACCCAAATCCCTCTGAACACCAACATTTAATAGTTTCTCACCATTTAAAAAATATTCTGTTTTTCTATTCTTCCTACCAAAGTGAATAACCTCACATTTCCCCACATTATACTCCATCTGCCACCTTCTTGCCCACTCACTTAACCTGTCTATATCCCTTTGCAGACTCTGTGACCTCCTCACAGCTTACTTTCCCACCTAGCTTTGTATCGTCAGCAAACTTGGATCCATTACACTCGGTCCCTTCATCTAAGTCATTAATATAGATTGTAAATAGCTGAGGCCCGAGCACTGATCCTTGCGGTACCCCACTAGTTACAGCCTGACAACCTGACAATGACCCGTTTATCCCTACTCTCTGTTTTCTGTCCGTTAACCAATCCTCTATCCATGCTAATATATTACCCCCAATCATTCTAATTCAAGTACATCCCCATTATCCCGACTCTGTCTTCTACAGTCTAACCAATCTCCGAACCAGGTCAATAACTTGCCTTCAATTCAGTGAGCTTTAATTTTAGCTAACAGTCTATCATGTGGAACTTTGTTGAATGCCTTCTGGAAGTCTATATAAACAACATCCATAAACATTCCCCTATGACTTCAGTTACTTCCTCAAAAAATTCAGTTCAGTTCCTTAGACTTGACCTGCCCTTTACAAATCCATGTTGGCTCTCTCTAATCAGCTCAAGTTTCTCTATGTGCTCAGTCACACTGTCCTTAATTATAGATTCTAGTAACTTCCCCACGACAGACGTTAGACGAACAGGCCTATAATTTCCTGGTCTCTCACCTTCCTTAAAACAGGCCTTCTCCCCGGGAGCAGGCCCACTGCCTGGGAACGGGCCTTGTCGCTGGGAGCAGGCCATGAGCCTGGGAGTAGGCTGATTTCCATGGGCGAGGGTTGAGTCCCTGGGGAGTGGGCAGTGTACCTCGGTCCCCGGGAGATGGCCAGAGTGGGGTCCTTTTGACCACACAAAGTCAAGGGGTGGGGAATAGAGAGGGAGGCAAAAGCAGAAGGAAAGATTCTGGGCGATCGGTCCAATATTCACAGCAAAACCATTGGAATCAAATGGGATGTGGTGATTGACGATTTTGGTTCACCAATGTGGCGGCCACATCGGGTGAGATAAGTGACTGTGGAACTGAGTGGTTCTGAAAGAGTTAACTCTCCTCACAAGCCCAGGACTCTTGCATTTGCTGATTTACTGTGTTGCCACGGCAACGCTCACACTCGGGACTCCTCTCCGCACAAGCTCTCTGTGCAACGGCTGGGGAGTGTTGGCGCCCACCCACTGTATCCATGTAACCAAAGAAAGTTCCAGCAAGGAGCAGGCGGTTTATCGCTGTAATGTATCAATCCCCAAACTAATCCCACTGCCCCACTCTCTCCCCATAGCCCTGTATCAATCCCCAAACTAATCCCACTGCCCCACTCTCTCCCCATAGCCCTGTATCAATCCCCAAACTAATCCCACTGCCCCACTCTCTCCCCATAGCCCTGTATCAATCCCCAAACTAATCCCACTGCCCCGCTCTCTCCCCATAGCCCTGTGTCAATCCCCAAACTAATCCCACTGCCCCGCTCTCTCCCCATAGCCCTGTGTCAATCCCCAAACTAATCCCACTGCCCCACTCTCTCCCCATAGCCCTGTATCAATCCCCAAACTAATCCCACTGCCCCACTCTCTCCCCATAGCCCTGTATCAATCCCAAACTAATCCCACTGCCCCGCTCTCTCCCCATAGCCCTGTATCAATCCCAAACTAATCCCACTGCCCCGCTCTCTCCCCATAGCCCTGTATCAATCCCCAAACTAATCCCACTGCCCCGCTCTCTCCCCATAGCCCTGTATCAATCCCCAAACTAATCCCACTGCCCCGCTCTCTCCCCATAGCCCTGTATCAATCCCCAAACGAATCCCACTGCCCCGCTCTCTCCCCATAGCCCTGCATCAATCCCCAAACTAATCCCACTGCCCCACTCTCTCCCCATAGCCCTGTATCAATCCCCAAACTAATCCCACTGCCCCGCTCTCTCCCCATAGCCCTGTATCAATCCCCAAACTCATCCCACTGCCCCGCTCTCTCCCCATAGCCCTGTATCAATCCCCAAACTCATCCCACTGCCCCGCTCTCTCCCCATAGCCCTGTATCAATCCCCAAACTAATCCCACTGCCCCGCTCTCTCCCCATTGCCCTGTATCAATCCCCAAACTAATCCCACTGCCCCGCTCTCTCCCCATAGCCCTGTATCAATCCCCAAACTAATCCCACTGCCCCGCTCTCTCCCCATAGCCCTGTATCAATCCCCAAACTAATCCCACTGCCCCGCTCTCTCCCCATAGCCCTGTATCAATCCCCAAACGAATCCCACTGCCCCGCTCTCTCCCCATAGCCCTGCATCAATCCCCAAACTAATCCCACTGCCCCACTCTCTCCCCATAGCCCTGTATCAATCCCCAAACTAATCCCACTGCCCCGCTCTCTCCCCATAGCCCTGTATCAATCCCCAAACTCATCCCACTGCCCCGCTCTCTCCCCATAGCCCTGTATCAATCCCCAAACTCATCCCACTGCCCCGCTCTCTCCCCATAGCCCTGTATCAATCCCCAAACTAATCCCACTGCCCCGCTCTCTCCCCATTGCCCTGTATCAATCCCCAAACTAATCCCACTGCCCCGCTCTCTCTCCATAGCCCTGTATCAATCCCCAAACGAATTGCACTGCCCCGCTCTCTCCCCATAGCCCTGTATCAATCCCCAAACTAATCCCACTGCCCTGCAGGCCGGGTTCAGCCTGGGCCTGCCTTGGTTTAATTGCACATCGTGTGCGGTGTTGACAGTCTGAACTCGAGTCGAACCACATGACAGATCGAACGGTCCTGTGGTATTTTGCCCAGAGGGCGGAGTCTGGCTGTCTCCATTTCCACCTGTTCTGCCAGCGATGTTTTGACTCCCTGTGGTTCCCGGCCCATTTCTCTGCTCATCCAAGTTATTCTTCTCGGAGAAATTTGAGTCTTTATTAAAAAAAAATCTCCGCAGCCTCACGGAAAACAAATGTGGGGTGTGACATTTTAAGGGCAGGTACAGCACGGGGTTAGATACAGAGTAAAGCTCCCTCTACACTGTCCCATCAAACACTCCCAGGGCAGGTACAGGGTTAGATACAGAGTAAAGCTCCCTCTACACTGTCCCATCAAACACTCCCAGGACAGGTACAGGGTTAGATACAGAGTAAAGCTCCCTCTACACTGTCCCATCAAACACTCCCAGGGCAGGTACAGGGTTAGATACAGAGTAAAGCTCCCTCTACACTGTCCCATCAAACACTCCCAGGGCAGGTACAGAGTTAGATACAGAGTAAAGCTCCCTCTACACTGTCCCATCAAACACTCCCAGGGCAGGTACAGGGTTAGATACAGAGTAAAGCTCCCTCTACACTGTCCCATCAAACACTCCCAGGGCAGGTACAGAGTTAGATACAGAGTAAAGCTCCCTCTACACTGTCCCATCAAACACTCCCAGGGCAGGGACAGGGTTAGATACAGAGTAAAGCTCCCTCTACACTGTCCCATCAAACACTCCCAGGGCAGGTACAGGGTTAGATACAGAGTAAAGCTCCCTCTACACTGTCCCCATCAAACACTCCCAGGGCAGGTACAGGGTTAGATACAGAGTAAAGCTCCCTCTACACTGTCCCATCAAACACTCCCAGGGCAGGTACAGGGTTAGATACAGAGTAAAGCTCCCTCTACACTGTCCCATCAAACACTCCCAGGGCAGGTACAGGGTTAGATACAGAGTAAAGCTCCCTCTACACTGTCCCATCAAACACTCCCAGGGCAGGTACAGGGTTAGGTACAGAGTAAAGCTCCCTCTACACTGTCCCATCAAACACTCCCAGGGCAGGTCCAGCGTTAGATACAGAGTAAAGCTCCCTCCACACTGTCCCATCAAACACTCCCAGGGCAGGTACAGGGTTAGATACAGAGTAAAGCTCCCTCTACACTGTCCCGTCAAACACTCCCAGGGCAGGGGCCACTGAGTATGATTGTGACCCTCTCGGGCTGCACTGGGGGAGATGAGCATATGTCTGGGTTGCTGACGAACGTTACCCTTGAGGTCTGGGGTGAGGCCTGTTAATTTGAAGATTTTCTCTGTCTGCAGCTCCTGACACCCCGGGAGAGACGGATCGAGGAGCAGCCGCAGAGCATCCAGTCCGACAGCAGCAGCCTGACCCCCTCATCACTCCAGGCCGGACCAAGCTCCAGAGTCATTCGCGGGGGACCCAGACCCGCCCAGAGCCCGAGCCTGAGGCCCAGGCCCGCCCGGAGCCTGAGGCCCAGGCCCTCCCACACCCCGAGCCTGAGGCCCAGTCCAGGGTGGCCTCCTCCCCTGACCCAGCCCTTGCTTGGAAGAGAGGCCAACTGGACGTGGAGAGCGAGGGCCGGGCCCGCGGGAGTAGGCCGCAGGAGGCCACACTGGAGGGAGGAGACACTGACTCCCGGCCCACTACGGACGGGTCCCGGGGCTGCGGGCTGTCAGGCTGTCGAGGGCGCGACTACGACTGGCCTCAGGCTCTCCTCGACCCCCCTAGGCCCCAGGCTCTCCCCCACCCTCGGCCCCGGCCTGCGGAGAGCAGCGAGACGGAGTCGGATGGGAGCTGGAGCGGGGCCTCGGACAGGGGCCCGTCCAGCGAGGAATCCTCGCCCCTCGGCAGCTTCGACAAGCAGCGGCTGCTGAACTCCATGGTCGGGAGGTTGCTGGACGGGCCTCTGGCGAAGGAAGCAGAGGCGGGGGGTTACTGCGTGCACTGCTGGCGGAGGTCAAGGAGGGCACTGACCCCAGGACCCTGGATCGTGCCGAAGAGAGAGAAGCTTCTGGAGATAATGGACGGGTCGTGGTTGAGTTGAACAGGTCGGCGGGGGGCGCGTTGGAGTGGGAGTGGTCGACGCCTCCCGTAGCAGAAGAGCCCCGTTGCTTCTGGAACTGCACCCAGTCAGGAGAGGGCCCACAGGGGGAGCTGATTGATGGGTGAGTGGGGGAGGGAGAGGGGGCGTTTTTAGGTGCCATTTTGCCTCAGTGGGTCTCATTCCCCGGCCCCCCCCCACAGCTCAGTCAGACGGTCGAGGGTTCGAGCCCCCACTCCAGAGACTCGAGCCCCGTAATCCAGGCCCCGACACTCCCCCCCCGGGTGTCGATACTGAGGCACTGTCGGAGGGGCCGTCTCTCGGGACGAGACGTTAAACCGAGGCCCCCGTCTGCCCCCTCAGGTGGGACGTAAAAGATCCCACGGCCGCTATTGGAAGAAGAGCAGAGACGGGGGAGAGTTCTCCCCGGGGCCGATATTTATCACTCGACCATCACGCTAAAAACCAGATGATCTGGTCGTTTATCACATCGCTGTTTGTGGGATCTTGCTGTGCACAAAATGGCTGCCACGTTTCCCACATTACAACAGTGACCGCACTTCAAAACACAAAGTACTCCATTGGCCGTGAAACACTTTGGGACGTCCCAAGCTGGTGAAAGGGGCCGGAGAGAAACACAATCTTCTTTCTGTTAAATGCAGGCTTGATTTCGAAGAAAAGATTTAGCTGTTTTAATTAAATTTAAAGCTACCTGTAAATATTGTGTGCTCGGAATTAATAAAACCCGTTACTCTGCCAAGATGGCAATCATTTCTGTCACCTGACTGGCGACGGTTCTGTCAGTATAACTCCCTTCCGCCTGTGCCTTGTTTCCTGTGCCCCCCTTGGGTTTGCTCTGACCTGGTCGATCATGGGCTATCCCGGCTGAACTCGAGTTTGTCCGGGGAGACTCACCCCTCCGCCTCCCCCTCCCCGATCCCCGCCCTCTCACCTTTGACTTGCTCCTGCGACCTTTGACCCCATGTCCGCTCCATCGCCATGACCGCCTCCGTCTATCGCCTGTCTCCGCCCCGCCTCGGCTCATCTGCTGCTGAAACCCTCGTCCGTGCCTCTGTCCCCTCCAGACTCTCCTATTCCAATGCTCCCCTGTCCGGCCTCCCATCTTCCACCCTCTGTAAACTCCAGCTCGTCCAAAACTCTGCTGCCCCCCCGTATCCTAACTCACACCAAGTCCCGTTCACCCATCACCCCCTGTGCTCGCTGACCTCCCTATCACTGTAACCTCCTCCAGCCCCTACGACCCTCCCAGATCTCTGCGCTCCTCCAATTCCGCCCTCTTGTCCATCCCCCGATTCCCATCGCTCCACCATTGGCGGCCGTGCCTTCAGCCGCCTCGGCCCTAAGCTCTGGAATTCCCTCCCTAAACCTCTCCGCCTCTCCTTTAAGATGCTTTTGGTCACCTGTCCTAACATCTCGGTGTGAAATTTTGTTTGATTACGCTCCTGGGAAGCGCCTTGGGACGTTTTACTACGTTAAAGGCGCTATATAAATGCAGGTGGTTGTTGTAACCGCTAACCTTTGGCCTCTGTTGTTTCTTTTACGTTCATTCCTCCGAGCTGAGCCCCCAATTAACAGGTACGTAAACCTTCCCCCCCCCACCCCCCTCCAGTGTGGAGCTGTCACCGTATCGGCCCCTGCCTCAGTGGGTCTCCATCTCCCCCTCGGAGTCAGAAGGTCGGGGGTCCGAGCCCCCACTCGAGCCCCGTAATCCAGGCCCCGACACTCCCCCCGGTGCCGGCACTGAGGGAGCGCTGCACTGTCGGAGGGGCCGTCTCTCGGGATGAGACGTTAAACCGAGGCCCCCCGTCTGGCCCTCTCAGGTGGGACGTCAAAGATCCCACGGCCGCTATTGGAAGAAGAGCAGAGGGGGGGGGAGGGGGAGTTCTCCCCGGGGTCCTGGGGCCGATATTTATCCCTCGACCAACATCACGAAAAGCCAGATGATCTGGTCATTTATCACATAACGGGACAGTGGGATTAGTTTGGGGATTGATACAGGGCTATGGGGAGAGAGTGGGGCAGTGGGATTAGTTTGGGGATTGATACAGGGCTATGGGGAGAGAGCGGGGCAGTGGGATTAGTTTGGGGATTGATACAGGGCTATGGGGAGGGAGTGAGGCAGTGGGATTAGTTTGGGGATTGATACAGGGCTATGGGGAGAGAGCGGGACAGTGGGATTAGTTTGGGGATTGATGCAGGGCTATGGGGAGAGAGTGGGGCAGTGGGATTAGTTTGGGGATTGATACAGGGCTATGGGGAGAGAGGGGGGCAGTGGGATTAGTTTGGGGATTGATACAGGGCTATGGGGAGAGAGCGGGGCAGTGGGATTAGTTTGGGGATCGATACAGGGCTATGGGGAGAGAGCGGGGCAGTGGGATTAGTTTGGGGATTGATACAGGGCTATGGGGAGAGAGCGGGGCAGTGGGATTAGTTTGGGGATTGATGCAGGGCTATGGGGAGAGAGTGGGGCAGTGGGATTGGTTTGGGGATTGATACAGGGCTATGGGGAGAGAGCGGGGCAGTGGGATTAGTTTGGGGATTGATACAGGGCTATGGGGAGAGAGCGGGGCAGTGGGATTAGTTTGGGGATTGATACAGGGCTATGGGGAGAGAGCGGGGCAGTGGGATTAGTTTGGGGATTGATACAGGGCTATGGGGAGAGAGTGGGGCAGTGGGATTAGTTTGGGGATTGATACAGGGCTATGGGGAGAGAGCGGGGCAGTGGGATTAGTTTGGGGATTGATACAGGGCTATGGGGAGAGAGTGGGGCAGTGGGATTAGTTGGGGATTGCTCTCGTAAAGAGCTGGTACAGACCCGAAGGGCTGAATGGCCTCCTTTTGTAAACGTTTATGACTCCATGGGAGATGTATCGCCTGGGGGAACTGCGAGGAGAGGAGGGGAGGGACTGGAGGGCCCAGGGGTGATGGATTGGCCTGTTATAAACTGGAGAGCCAGGTGGTGAAAGATCGAATATTGGAGCCTGGTCCTCAGTTGCTTCCAAGCCTCTATTCACAGATTCCCCTTACACACTCACACCACACCCTCGATACCCTCTCGTACAATTAACAAGGCTGTCTAATGGGATGTGTTCACTGGCACTGGGAACCGGGGAGCTGGGAGTCGTCGTCAGTGAGCAGGGAGGGGATGGAGTGGGACCAGCGGGGTATTAATCTAACTGATGAGGGCGTGGAGAGCTGGACAGGCAGGAGAGGGGAACTCAGCATTTCATCTGAGTCAGTGAGAGATACACGTAACCAGTCTGAGTGATTCACAGTCGGTCTGAGAGGGAGTTACACACAGTCAGTCTGAGAGAGTGACGCACAGTCTCAGAGGGAGTTAGACGCAGTCTGAGTTACACACGGTCTGAGAGAGTGACACACAGTCGGTCTCAGAGCGAGTTACACACAGACTGAGAGTGACACACAGTCAGTCTCAGAGGGAGTGACACATGGTCCGAGAGAGAGTGACACAGTCAGTCTGAGAGAGAGTGACACATGGTCCGAGAGAGAGTGACACAGTCAGTCTGAGACAGAGTGACACACAGTCCGAGAGAGAGTGACACACTGTCGGTCTCAGAGGGAGTTACACACGGTCCGAGAGAGAGTGACACAGTCAGTCTGAGAGAGAGTGACACACGGTCCGAGAGAGAGTGACACAGTCAGTCTGAGACAGAGTGACACACAGTCCGAGAGAGAGTGACACACTGTCGGTCTCAGAGAGAGTGACACAGTCAGTCTGAGAGAGAGTGACACAGTCAGTCTGAGAGAGAGTGACACAGTCAGTCTGAGAGAGAGTGACACAGTCAGTCTGAGAGAGAGTGACACAGTCAGTCTGAGAGAGAGTGACACAGTCAGTCTGAGAGAGAGTGACACAGTCAGTCTGAGAGAGAGTGACACAGTCAGTCTGAGAGAGAGTGACACAGTCAGTCTGAGAGAGAGTGACACACAGTCGGTCTCAGAGGGAGTTACACAGTCAGTCTCGGGGAGAGTTACGCCCGGTCAGTCTCGGGGAGAGTTACGCCCGGTCAGTCTCGGGGAGAGTTACACAGTCAGTCTCGGGGAGAGTTACGGACAGTCAGTCTATGAGAGAGAATGAATGAGAGAGAGAGAGAAAGAAATAGAGAGGGAGAAAAGGAGGGAATGATAGAAGGAATGAGAGACTGAATGATAGAGAAAAAGAGAGGGAATAATTTAGAGAGGGGGGGGGGATTGAATGAGAGAGTGAATGAATGAGGGAATAAATGAGAGAGATAGAATGAGGGAGAGACTAAAGAGCGAATCGAAAGGGTTAATGAATGAGACAGAATGAAAGTAGATATTAAAGGAGAGAGAGAGAGAGAGAGACAGGCTGCCCTGCCCCTTTAACAAATCCTGCCTCCTCAGCACTGCCGGAGAGAGAGAGAGAGAGAGAGAGGCGACCCGACCCGTTCAGAAGGAGAGAGGAGAGACTGTCTGTGGGGATAGACCATGTCGAGTGAGCAGCAATACAGCACTGCCCAGGAGGGCGAGGGACTGTGCAGCAGGATCAAGAACTTCACCCGCACCAGGAAAGGTGCCATCCTACTCGCCGAGATGGTAAGGGAGACGTAAGGGAGACGCCCTTCCCTCGAACTTAACTCAGTTCCACTCTGCTTTACTAAATGAGCCTTGGGGAGGTCGCACTTAGTCTCTGCTTGGAGAGAGGGTGTTGTCTCCA